>NC_056748.1:864211478-864473978 GCF_019279795.1 Protopterus annectens | reverse complement strand
TTTTTATGTGCCGAGTTGCCAGCCCTGACGCACAACCTTCAATGAAGGTACGCCCATTCACGCATGTCTCCACACAGAAGACGCTTTAGCTGAGAATCGAACAGGACAACGTCTTACTGTGAGGCGACAACGCTACTGCAACACAAAAAATGTCAGTCAACTGATTTTGTTACCTCACATTAACACACATCTCCATTGTCTGTGAACATTACTGTAATAGTGATGGCTGTTGTAGAAGGTGTTTTGCCTGATAGTATGCTTTTTGAAGCAAATTAAATTAAAAATGTATTTATCAGTAGTGCAGTTAGTTCATTGCTTACTTCTGTCTCTCTTGTTTTTAATTGTAATAGAATAATACATTGGTGACTTCTGTCAACTAGCCAGTTAGATCTGTTCATGATATATAGTCCTGTTGTAATAAGCAGTGCTACTTTAAACAAATCATGGTAACACTGATCTGCAAATGTTTACTTCATCCTTGAAGCATCTGTTTGGAGAAGAGGATGGAGTTTTCTCTAATAAACTATTAGTATATTTGTTTTGCATGTGATTGTGTGTGCCTTTGATATTCATATAAGGATGCAAGCATAGAGATGGTTTTCTGGATTTCCATTTAGGGCTTGTTTTTCAACCATTTAATAAGATCTGTTACAAAGCTATATTCCTGTCTGTAATGGTCAGTATTCATAGTCATGAATGCTCTGGGGAAACTTACTTTGCTCCAAGTAGATCAAGTTTTTCGGTTCTGATATTTATGCATTCATAGTCTTGCACAATCACACTACAGCAGCACCTTATGAAGTGGAAATTTGCATGAGTATGGATCACTCACCTGGAGCTGTTCTGCACCTGCTGCTTGGAATGCCCTGCCAGCCTTCACTAAAAAAAACAGTACAGGTTCTACCAGACCATGCAAAACTACATGCCCCCCCCCCCACCAAATCATACATATAGATAGGCATAACCCTGTGCAAGCAATCTCACTCCTGAACACACATCCACTGAACACACATCCACTCATATATGCATATAAACACACATGGTCTCATACACTTATGCAGACAAATGTAGCATGCACTCGTTACCTTCTCTCTGTATCCATGATTTACACATTCCTAACAGCCACTGTCCTATCAGGCAGCTTTCATCCACCACCCACCCCCACAAACAAACACACGAGAATGCATGTGTATACACACACTAGAATGCATGCTCTGACATATGCAGTTCCTATACATATGCACATACACACACAAAAAAGGACATGCACTGACACCCTCTCCTCAACATGGACAGCACCACATGCCTTCTTTGGCAGTCTGATGATTTTAAGGCTGTTGCTTCACCTTGGTCAGATTCCCACCATTAAATTGTGCAAGTTAATACCAAAACATACTGATATATGGTTACATAATTTCTGCATTACTCTTTTGGTGCATGTTTTGCCATCTGTTCTATGCAACTGTCATAACACAGCAGCACACATAGTGTAATGGACCTCTTTAACATAGGATCCACTCACTGGCTGCCTCATTTATGTGTGGCTCCATAGCTTTTGGTGCTGTTTAGTGCTGAGATGCAACACAGAGCAGTGAGCATGTCTATGAATCAGGATTTGTGTATTGTACATTATACAAGTTAAGTATGAATCCTGGATAAAACTGTGGAACCTATTGCAATGTGCATGTTTCTTTTGTGTCCCTGTGTTAGAATATGAAAGTTAATTTTAAGCTGCAATAATGTGATACAACTGTTGTATAGTGGGCTCTTTGACAAGACTGACTCATTTGTGATTGCCTCACACAGCTGAGGACTCTGTGAATGTGAACAGCATTCTGAAGCAAAAAGACACATTAAAAAGTGCTTTTCAGGTGGCAAGCCCCCTACCCACTGGTACTTTATTTACTTATATATACCAATTCTGAGGTTGAATCTTCATGTAGAAAGGGGAAATCCCTGGCACACTGTCAATTTGACTTTGTTGAAAAGCCAGGCAGTCGTTTACTAGTCATTGCAGAAACGAATGTCAGTAACTAGTGTTCTGTGGACTAGCATAGCTCTTTTGTAGTGTGATGTTTGCTGTTAATATGTTTGCTGTCTACTTTTGTTGAAACATCCCATCTGGAAGTTTCTTGGCAATTTGTAAAGTGCCTGAATTTGTTTTAATACACTGACTTAGAACTATTAATGCAACACAGCTCCCTGGGGCTGCTATGCTTAAAGAAATTCATATTTATAATTTTTATTATAGCCTTCACAGGTGCCAGTATTCATGGATGATTTCATTTGTCTAAGAAGTGCTTCTTTAGCTTGGCCATTTGTTATGTATTAACCAATTTGGCTATCTTGACAAAGTGCTTGGCATGCTTTCTGTGTTAGACAGTCCATAAAATGTGAATAGTTTTGCATCTGAATATATTTTTGTTTATTCAAGAATGTATTTGTATAGACCACCATATATTACCTCGGGTACTTAAATGAAAAATCTTCCAAAGTCCTAGAAGCACAGCTGACAAAACATATTACATGTAAAGTTCTTTTTAAGAAATTTTATCAACAAAAACTCACTTGCTTGGTTCTCTGTCAAGATTGTCAGTTATTCATGTGTAAACTGTTAGAAAGCGTGTCTCTTACAGCAAAATGAAGCACTGTCATTGCAGTGTGAATATGCTGACAGGGGTTGTTATACTGAAGATATGTCTACTGGACCAGTGCCATAGCTGAAAAGAGTCCTACTGAATCAGATCAATTACCTGGATAGTAAGTAAAATGACCTAAACATAGTTCAGGTAAATACTGACTATTAATGCTGTGCAGCATGGATTTCAATAATAAAAAAGATGGCATTTGTGTCTATCATTGTGTGACATTGCAAAATTTACATGCAGAGCATATCTCTCAACTGTACAGATTTTCGCAGAATGTCCAGATTTTGGCTCATATTTTTGGTCTGTTCCTCATAATATTTGTGGTTTTCTGGCAAATCGCTGGGATGATCTAAGTATTGAAGTCACTAAATAATGACATGCATTTGAGTTTCTGACTTCAAATCCTTCAGAAAATATATGTCAAAAACAAACTTTCGAAGTTTGTATCAGCAATATTTAAAATATGCCCTTATTTTTGGGTCTTTGTCCCCTAATTTTGTTCACCTTTGTCCAGATTTCTTGCACTAAGAGGTTGAGAGGCATGATGCAGAGTTTAACAATGCTGCTTAGTAAAAACAACCGTGGAGTAAATTACATATATTCAGTGTTTATATAGTGTAAGCCCAACATTGAAGTAAATATTCAGTGTGACAGTCATAATGAAACTTGTCATTTCTTCAGCATGGGGAATGTGCAAATAATATGAAAGTAAAGACCTTGTTATCTCAAAAAAAGGTTTATAGAATTTCTGGTTTTAAAAATGGTCTAGCATTTGTTTTAAATATGCTAAATTGTTTTATTCTCATTCAGATGTCTTTGTTGGTTAGCATAGTTGGTCTAAATTGTTTAGCTACTGAATAAATGTTCTCAGTTTCCTGCAGTTTTACACCTTACTTTTGTACAGTACTGAAGCATACCCGTTGTGTACGTTACAGTAAAGATAACCCTGTTGTGTGTTTGATGGTATATAAATAATGCACTATTTTAAATCTAAAATCACTTTGTCTTTTTCTTAAATTAAAATAGCTTTTGGAGAATAAGTTACTCATCCTTCCAGCTACAGAGCTGCAGCAAATGACAGCTTCCAGTTTTGATTTTTCTTCATTATATAAGATTATTTTTACCCGTTTTGCATATGTTGTGCTGTTAACAGACATTCTATCCATCTTTCATACTCAGTTTCATCCACTTCAGGGTCAAGGTGGGGACTGGTGCCTGTCCTGGCAAGCAGCAGGTGAAACAGAGTAACCATCTCCAGATAGAAATTTAATTTCTTACACAACACACACACACACACACACACGCAAAACATGTACACTCTGACGTAGCATGCCTTTTGAACTTTTGAATTTGGGAGGAAACCAGAAAATCATGTGAATATGGAGAGAACAAGCAAACACAAGTCAGGGTGTGATGCACATGCAGGTTAATTCTATCCTCCAAAAATTATCTATGGGTTGATGTTCTAACCCTAACAAATCTAAATATACCAGGTTGGATCTGTTTCCACAAAGACTGTAACGGGAAAATACAGTAGAAAAACTATATCAAACTAAACATAAAACAATTACCCACAAAAGGTTCTGTTATGCAACAACCCATACTTGCTGCATTGGAGAAAAATAGTGAACTAATCAGACATAAAAGAGCCCAAAATGCAAACTGCCAAGCAACCAGTATAGCATCCCCCCTCCCTAACCAAAATCGCGGTCCATAAATATGTGAATATTAAGAGCAATGTGAAAACACTTATTATAAGCAAGCAAAATATGTTTGTGTTAAAAAGTATAACCGAAATGCAATAAAACGGCAAACAATATACCCATCCTAAAAATAACATCAAATCGTCAGAGAACTTGTCGCAAAAAGAGCTCTTCTGTCATGTTCAGCTATACTGAAAGAGACTAAAGGTGAAAACAGACCTAAGGTACTCGGATGTTGCTCCAGTGCTTCCATTTAGAAAACTAAATAATAATAATAGTTGCATGCCTGTATTAAAAAAATCCAAACCTGTGTCAATTGAAATTAATGGAAACAAGAATTTAAGACAAAAAAGGATAAGAGGAATATATGAAGATCTGGGGTTTAATAAGTGAAAGACCTGAGCTTGTCACTTATCACAAAACCTGTTAAAAAAACATCATTACCTCATTTATTATACCTTCAAGATCCATAAGTACTCTGTATAATATGTGACTGGCTGTACCTCTGAGTACGAGAAATATTCCAAGATGCTGCAAACTTGAATTGATATATATATTCCCATTCTGTTCTTACAAGAATAGGCATGTTCTTCACAATTTCAGTAGTTACCCCAGCAGTACATTGTGTTGTTGGGAAAAAGGAAGGGATAGTCACAAAATGTTAGATAGAAGTATGTAATGAGTCATTCAGATTGTGTTTGCAGAGTAGCAATGAAGCAGGATTCTGTCATAGGGAGGTAGGACAGATATGGATAGGAAATAGTCATCTTAAAAAGTGATTACAGAAAAAACAGAGAACATGAGAGGCCTCGGTTGGATAAGGTACAGGATCTAGGTGGGATGTCTCGCAGGATGTTAAGATTTTTTTATTGGTCTTTGAAAGACACTGGCAGAGTGAGTTTCTCCTCTGAAGATGGAGTTGGTCCCCAGGAGTGGAGGGAGAGGGGTAGCAGTAGCTCCCTTTTAAGAAACTGATTCTTGAAAGGAGATAGGAACCTAGAACCCCCTTGGCCTCACAAGTGACCCAGTAAATGTATTGGAAAATGTTCTGAGGGGTGAGCTGTTTGATTACTGAATTCTAATTCATTTTCAAGTTTGCTGAATGCATGACTTAATAAAGCAACATTACTTTGTTTAGTCAGTGAGCCGCTGCTGAGCTAGTTAACAGAGACTGTGGTTTGCTTTATCTTGACTTTTCCACTGTGACACACAGAAGACTGAAGGGAAATTTTGGGTGTATGTGGTTGAACACCAGTGGTGAGAAAGACTGGAAAGTGACAGACAGTCTGATGGAAGCAGAAGAATATCAGTTATATCTGTTCAGGAGGGAGAGTTTTCTCCAAAACAATGGGTGGGAGGTTGGCATAATGGTTATGGTGTTTACCTTGCAGACACAAGGTGCAGGGTTTGATTCTCACATGGGTTAATTGGTTAGGCTTAAAATGGCTCACAAGGATAATTAGCCTAGCGCTAATTTATGAACCTATAAAAATTAGTGATGTACTGCAGTTTTTTTTTCTTTTAACTATCCTGGTCAAGCTTATTTGAAATGGGTAACATACTGGGACTGAATTCTGTTTTGATTTTCTTGTTGATGTGATGCTAATAGACATAAATGCTATACTTACAAATGTGCAATGTGTGTGCAGATAACTGGTTGCTTAGGATCTAATTAAGAAAAATGCATTTTTTTCCCTGCAGTGAGAGGAATACTGATTACTAGAGGTAAAGACACTGCAGGTGTATGTATATGACAGATGCAGTGTTCAGGATAATGCTATGACTTGCTAATGGGATTAACCTTTACTTCTGTGTTTGATTTTGACTGTCTTCACTTGCAAACTACGTGACTCGGAGCAAGTTAGTATTACCAGTGAAAAATCACCCATGCCTCTTGTATTTACTGGATTTATGTAGCTGCTGACAAATAAAAAGTTGAGAAATTCAAGGATGAATGAGATAAATAAACAGTGAATAACATTATTTATATCTGCATAATGACAACACAGGTTGCATTAACCTGTGATGTTACCTGTATGACTTTTGATTTGACTACATTACTACTGTTTTGTTATTGCCCTGGTCTTGCTGGAAAAGGGTGCAGTTGGAGTTAGTGCACCTAACAGGTTTTCAAAAATAAATCTGCAAACCCAAAGGAGAAGAGCATAGAAGGTAAAAGGAAAGGATACAGCTTGTGATTTTTGTACAGATTTTGTTTAAACAATTTTTTTATCTACGCATCCACCCCCACCCTGATGACCACCCAGCCTTCTATCCCCTGTTAGCTCATTTATTCTTGATAACCCAAAGTATCATATCACACCAGAGGAAGAGGTCAGTAGCCAGGGAGTATAGCAGTCATTCCGCAGACAGTACTTATGAAATTTTATGTATGCATCTAAAACCTTCCTGTGTTGGCTGAGTAACACAGTACAGTGCCTGCTGTTCTGGGCTGAGTAAGTATGTGTGCTCCCTCATGCTCACCTTTCCAATTACAGTATATATGCACTCCTTAGCTCTTGCTCTCTGCAGTTCTCAGTGCAACTCTAGCAATCCCTGGTCTTCCCTCAAATTGGAGCTTATGCTGTAGGACTCTGCCAACACGTGCCCCCTAGGATGGGTAAGTTTACAGCAGCATATGTCTCCAATCCTTCCCCAGTCAAGTCTACCAGCTCCTGGGTTTTCTAGAATGTATTCATGGCCAGAAGCTCAAAGCAGCATAATCAAGTCTTGTACTGATTTCTTGAAGGTGCAACAGTTTTTATTTGATTTACTTGTTAACTGGGTATGTAGGCTGGATCTGTGACTATTTTTTGCCATGGCTTTAGTACAGAAATTTTTCATCTACTCAACTCCAGTATAATACATTTACTAGAGTTGACTCTAGCAAATACATAAGAATAATAGGATGCCTGTTACAAGGGTCTGTATCACCACATCGAATGGTGAGAAGTTTGAATGCCATTTGTTTGAACTGAAAAGTCTGAAAGCCCTAAACCGCAAAGTTATGGAACATCGATTTTTTTTTTTTCCCCAGGGAAAAAAAATCGGTGGGCCGTCTTCAGGGCTTTGCTATTTCCTCCACTGTAGTGCGATCTCGGAGTTGGTATATTTAAGTAGGGGGAGTGTGGGGGGCACAGCCCACCACTTCACTTTGTTTTGAAGTTGTGATATTTTTGTTTTCACGGAGCAGCGATTTTTTTTCCTTGGGGAAAAAAATTGCTGTTCCGTGAGTTTGCTATTTAGGGTTTTCGGACTTTTTGGTTCAAGACAAGGGGTGTTTGAACTTATCACCATTCGATGTGGTGATATAGACCCCTGTTACAATACACAAAATGTTAATTAGAATGAATACTTGAACAGTAAAAATTAAAACAAAAAGCTTGAGTTAATTGTTAAGTACATCAGCATGCAGATGAATTTACTCAGTGCTGGTATTATAGAGTAGAACAGAATCTTTCACTAAGGTAGGGCAGGTAAACTTGTTACATAAGCTTTTTATTTTGAATGGTGTTCTGGTACCTTGCAGCACTGCCACTTTTGCGTTCCGGTTGACTCTTTTTCTTATCCATTTCCAAGATAACCTTACTTAAACTTCTTTCTTATTTATTTCAATATGTAGCTTTCCTGTACTTGATTCTGCTCCATTTCATTTAGTGATTTCATAAAAGAGGTGAACCTTGCTGAAGAAATGCCTTCATCCATTGTGCTAAAAGTGCATGCTGCACACTCCCCCAAGAGTTCCTGCTCCCTACTTCCCGTATTTGCTGGGCCCTTCAGCAGCAATGTCATATGCTTCCTGCATGTTTGCACTAGTGTCTTAGGCATTCCATCCTCCATACTGCTGCCTGTCATTTTCTCTGACATCAGCACACTGACGTTCCAGTGTAAACATGGTCTACAGTGCCGCTCATTGTCTTAACTCCTGCCTGCATTACTGTTGGAATACTCTTCCTCTGTCATTCTTACATTTTTCTTTTAATCGCTTAAGGAATGCATTACTTTCTTTCTTTTCATCCATTCATTTGGTTGACATTTGCTTAGCATTTTAATGAAGGCTTTGGCCTGCTGGATGCTAGGGTTCAGCAGAGAAGGTGATGCATTGGAAAGGATTTAAGAACTATGTTCTTGGTTTGAGAGAAGAGGATGCATTTGAGGGTAGTAGCCACTGTATAAACCTCTGCAGCTAGCCTTAAAACAGACAAAGAAAAGTACATTTCTAATAGTCTACTCTCAGCTGTAAGAGGCTGTAGAAATGTACTTGTAAATCTTCAAGGAGACAGCTGTATTGCATCTGTTTCTGACTTTCAGGACTTCTTGTGAGTGCTTTTGTGTGCAAGTGTTTATTTCAAATAACTTTATGACTCTTGCCTACATGGGACTGTTGAACTGAAGCTGAGAACAGACTTTAATGCTAAAGAATGCATTACTAAAGCTGCAGTCTTTGCCAGCAGCATTCCTTTGACCCTGTTGGAATGCTTGCAAAAGTGTTTCCCATTTTTGGGCAGAAACCCAGCAGCTTCTGTTTACTTAAACAAAAAAGTATGTTATTTTGCTTATTTTTAGGGCCTTGGTTGACTAGAGAAGGGGACTGGTTTGCAAAAAAATGGGTTATGGGAAAGGCTACAAAGTGTAGCAGAGCTTGAAGAATCAGAGATAATTCTGCAGGTTTTGTATTCTTAACAGTCACCTCTCATAGAACTGCATCTTAGTAAATAGAATTCTGAGACATCCAAAAAGAATATTTGTGTGTATATTTATAATTTTTGTTAACTGGGTAGTTGGGCAGGTCTGAAGATGCTTTTTAACCACAACGTGGGGTCAGGATAGAAAATATAATACACTTAACTGTAGTGTGTGGCAATTTAGACTGTTCAATATAATTTATAGTGACTAGCAAGACATCAAACACAGAACAATACTTGAAATGTGCTGAATAACACAATAACATTACCACCAATGTATTGTAGTAGAACATCATTTTAGTCGCAATAATAATGGTGATAAAAGATTATATGAGAAAAATACTGCTACACATTTACACACAGGCATGAAAGGGGGGAAATTGTGCTGCAAGCAGGTAGATCATAATGAAAAGAAATGGGAGACAACAGTGAAGATTGTGCATTAGCCCACTTCTAGAAAACATGTATGCTTGCAATACTGCTGCTCACTTAATCTTAGCCAAAAAAAGCTAGTGCTGGCCTAGCTTTGACTGAAAAGCAGCCAGTTGATATTCTTTGTGTGTATTTGCCAAAAGCTGGTTCCATCTGCCAGGAACAGTTTTAGAAAATACATTTTGTCCATGATAAGTTAAAAATGTGTCTCTCAAGAGTAGTTAATATTTCTTAACTGAGTAACTAAAGGGCCTTAAAGGTAAGAAAATATGACAGTAGGATAGTAACATACTTCTCAGCTGCCCAGACTTTTCCCTCGTATTTTTAGTCTGTTATTCATAAAATGTATGGTTTTCTGGCAAATCGTTGAGGACTGAAGTCACTAAATAATGACATATCTGAGTTTCAGACTCCACATCTTTCAGAAAATGCATGCTAACGCAACACCTTTCAATGTTCTTCGTGTTTCACTGTTGCAGTCATCACATCCGGGTTATCCTGCCAGGGGTAGCCCTCAGTCGGCCCGAATACCAGAGGCTTAATATTGCTGCGTCAGTTACTGTCACTCCAGGACTGACGTCAGGTCGTCAGTGGTATAAAATCAGGCAGTCAATGCCATTACATCAGTCTTTCTTGACGAGGAGCCCGAAGCAGTTCGCACGAGTGCCGGTCGGCCACTACCTGAGTTTTCTTTTCTGAATTGAAGTTGAAGTATTCTAAAGATAAGTACCCCCATTGGGGATCCTTTTTTCTTGCTCTCACTGATGTCAGGAAAAAGCTAACAATTGTCTCGCCTGTGGAAAGCAAATACCACACCGAGACTTCCATTCTTACTGCGTCACTTGTTTAGGCCCAGACCACAACGAATGCCGCTGTCGCTTTTGTGCTTTGTTCAATGCCAGAACTATACGTCATTGGGCCCTTATTGTACTAGATATTTTCGCTGTCAGTCCTCAAATTCTGATATGGCTTCAGTAAGCCATCTGACTACCGATCTTCCGAAAAAATGTAAGGATAATGACAAAGACAGACCACACAGGTCCAAAACTGCCGCAGACGCTTCCGCTAAGCTAGTCGTCTGTTCTCCGGACCTCAGTGAGCTACTTTCGCAGCCCCTGATGCTCGCTTCTGTGGATTTGCAGGCCGTTGCCGAGACCATTTTGGAGGCCGGTATGCTGTGAGACTCTTCTTCGACTAAGTACCCTGCGGATGTCTCTACCTTGGATGAGCAGGCACCGGCTTCCGAGGAAGGTACTTTGCACTACCGATACTCGACACAGACCGACGGCTTCTTTCGTGTCTTCAGTTCTTTCTAAAACTACAGAGTTTCTAAGGCCCAGGGTACGAACCACACCCAAAAAAACGATGACCCAAGCTCTCAGGCACCTGCTTCCTTGCCTCAGTCTCAAATGCTTAGAATGGTGGAAGACCTTATTATGCTTATTAGGGGAAGCAAGGCTATCCCTTCCAAAAGAAAGACACTTGTCACCAGTAGTTTTATCTGAACAGGAGTCCGATGACTGATGCATCTGAATATGAAGATACGCAACTGCTTATGAGGATTCTGATGCAGATGAATCCATTCCTTCTGCCTCTTCACCTGAAGATTTTTCATTTGTGGAAACCCTTCATACTTTAAGGGAGCATTTCCAATGGGAATGTTAGGACTATCCTCGGTCAAAAAAGAGACTCTGGGAATTCTTAGATCTACCACAGCACAGACCTTTGGCCATTCCTGCTGTCCTGGATGTTGTGGATGATGTTTTTATGGAATTTAGTTTGACTCCTGACACCCTTCCTCCTGCTCCCAGGAAACCTGACAGGTATTAGTCCCTGACCCTCACAAATTTCTTTTCAAAAGTCCTACTGCTGACCTTGAGGTCATCCCTCAAGGACCTAAAAGAATGAAAGCAATTTCTGCTAAGAATCCCACCCCCTCAGATAGGGATTCCCGAGCTTTAGACGGGGTAAAAAAGTATACACCTCTGCTACTCTTGGATAAAGATTTTATTTTCACACTCCACCAACCCCAAAAGGGTTCCCAGATCTTTCACCAAACCAGTGGGAAGAGGCCAGAAAGCAAGTCCTTTCCCTGCTCTCCATGAGGACCATACAGCATGTTCCTGCAGACCAGATAGGCCAAGGTTTCTACTCCTGACTCTTCCTGGTACCCAGTAATGAGGGCACATGGCACCCCATCCTTGATCTATCCATTCTAAACACCTTTCTGGCGATTTCAAAATGCTCACCCTCCAGCAGCTTGTACTAATGCTTTCCAAGGATGCTTGGTTAGCCACCCTAAGACCTAAAAGAGGCCTACCTACACATCCCAATCAGGGAATCATGCAGAAAATATCAACGTTTCAGGGCAGGATCTATGCACTTTCAGTTCTCTGTGCTTCCCTTTGGCTTATCCACTGCTCCCAGAGTTTTCACAAAATGTCTGGCTCCCGCCATTGCTTTTTGCAGACAAAGAAATATTTAAATTTACCCATACTTAGACAACTGCCCGATTCAGGTAGACAGTCAGGAAAAGCTGTTTCAGCACCTAACCTTTGTAAAAGACCTACTGACCGCCCTGGGGTATACTATCAATGAAAAGAAATCAAAACTTGTCCCCACACAAAAAAAATGTATTCCTGGGTGCAAACCTGGACACAGCATCCCAGATGGCATTCCTTACTCCAGAAAAGCAAGCCTACCTGACAGGCTACTTCACTCATCTAGCCACCAGAACCAAGTTATCCACAAGGAAAATCCTGCAAGCTCTAGGGTTCATAGCATCCTGCATCCTACTCATTCCATATGCCAGACTGCATATGAGGAAACTACAGTGGTACCTAAAAGCCTTTGGTGTCAGCACTCTCAAGACCTGGAAACTCTCATACCAATGATACCTTGTCAAAGGAAAGATCTTCTTTGGTGGGCAGCAGCTTGCAACCACAACAAGGGACTTCCCTTCTCAACAACCCCATGCCGTCCAGACCTTCATCACAGATGCATCAGACTATGCCTGGGGTGCACACCTGGATAGCAGGTGCATTCAGGGCCACTAGAGCCAAAATCAAATACATCTATACATCAAACAAAAAGAGATGCTTAGCCTTCAGCATGCCCTGATAGCCTTCAGACCCCTACTCTCCCCGGGGCCTCTACTGATCGAAGCAGACAACACCACAGTGATGTTGAATATCAACAAGCAGGGAGGGACTCACTTTTATCCTCTTTACAGGCTCGCCATGACCCTTTGGCACATGGCCTCAGCCATACAGCTACACCTGCTAGTACAATTCCTGCCAGGCTGTCTTAACTCTGTGGCAGACAACTTGAGCAGAAACCTGCTAGACCCACATGAGTGGCAGCCAGACCACAGAACCTTCACCCTTGTAACCTAGAAATGGGGCACTCCGAAGGTCGATCAATTTGCCTCCCACTCCAATCATCAGCTCAGAAAATTCTGCACCAGCAAACCTCACAGCAAGGCCTGGAAAGTGGATGTTCTATCCTTCCAGTGGGTAAACCTCTCTGTCTATGCATTTCCCCCTCTACCACTCGTATCAAGGGTACTGCTCAAAATAAGGGAGGAAAAACCCAGGACAGTCCTGACTTCACCAGACTGGCCACTCCAGCACTGGTACCCACTGCTGCACAGCTTGTCACCCCTGTCACCATGGCACCTACCTCAGATCCCAACACTCCTGACCCAGGGAAATGGAGGATTCATGCATCCACAATTGAAGACCCTCCACCTGGCAGCCTGGCTTATTCCCTGACCACTCCTCAAGCTGCCAGCCTAAGCAAACAAGTTCTAGATGTTAAACATGAGGCCAGATGCCCCAGCACTAGAAAAACCTATGCTGACAATTGGAAAAGGTTTTACACCTGGATTCAGGCTAAGGGAGCCGGAATGGCACAGCCCTCCCTACCTCTCATCCTGGATTATCTGGCAGACCCTGCTATACAGGGGTCTATCCTTCTCTTCTATTAAAATTCATGCCTCTGCTATCTCTGCTCATTACAACACAGAGCCACCTCTCTTCACACACACTCTCATCAAACAGTTCCTAAGAGCGGCTAACAACTTAAGGCCACCCAGAAGAGCTCCTACCCCTGCTTGGGACCTTAACTTTGTGTTGGAAAAGCTCACCCTACCCTCCTTTGAACCTGCAGCTTCAGCAGAGTTAAAATTTCTCTCTTGGAAGACAGACTTGCTTCTGGCCATCACTTCAGCTAGAAGAGTATCAGAGCTACAAGCACTCATGGCTGTAGAGCCCTTTATCATTTTCCATGCTCACAGTCTCACTCAGGGTCAACCCATCCTTCATGCCTAAAGTGGTGTCCACTGTGGCTCTCAAGCAATCCATACACCTGCCCACCTTTTTCCCTTACCCACAAAAGAAGGAGGAAAGGATTCTGCACTTTCTAGATGTGCACAGACAGCTCAGATTCTATCTGGACAGGGCTAAATCCTTTAGAAAAACCGATCAATTGCTAATCAGCTTCACAGCAGGGGCAGAGGGCAAGGTCATATCCAAACAATCTCCAAATGGATAGCACACTGCATCCATTTCTGCTACAAACAGCACAGGAAACATTCCACCAGGGCAACCTCCACCTCTGCAGCTTTTCTCAGAGGGGTCCCCACCAGGGACATCCTGGAGGCTGCAACATGGACATTTGTTCATACCTTCACCAAGCATTACCACCTGTCTGTCTTCTCTAAATCCAGGGCAGGCTTTGCCACCACAATCTTATAGGACATCCTAGCCAGTCCGCAGCCTTTTTGACTGCCTCCACCCTTTTCTTCAGCTTTGGGAATCAACTCAAATGTGATGACTGCAACAGTGAAACACGAAGAACATAGTACAGTTGTGTACACTTACCATAAATGGAAGATGTTAGAGTGTATTCATTGTTTCATTCCTGGTTTCTCTCCCTCCATCCCCTTGTCTCTCTCTCACTATTCCTCTCTCCTTACAGGGAATCTTTGGTGTTTACTTTCTACTGGTGGTGTTCTTCCACCATAATCTAACTCCCTATTTGGAGGGCTCCTAACAGGGCAAGAAAAAAATGATGCAATGGCGTCAGCTGCCTGAGTTTATACCACTGATGACCTGACATCACTCCTGGAGTGACAGCAACTGACGCAGAAATACTAAGCCTCTAGTATTTGGGCCGACTGAGGGGCTACCCCTGGCAGGATAACCCAAATGTGATGACTGCAACAGTGAATACACTTGAACATCTACAGTTATGGTAAGTGTACACAACTGTACTTTCTAGCATCTTTCTAAGTTTATAAGAATGATATTTAAAATCTTTTCCTATTTTTTAAACAAGAAACATCTTTATTAAATAATCACATATGACATAGGCCATCATACATTTATATAAATAAAAACAAACCATGCTAACATAATCCCATTTGCAAGCATTTTACATCACAAACCATATTGACATAATTCCATTTGCCAACATTATACATTACTTATAATCTACCCAGTCTCATTGACATCCTGCCTTGTTTTAAACTACATTATTCCCCTGTATTTATTGTTCCCACAATTCCCATTTTGTTCCTATGTAATTTGATCCTAGCCTTTCTAAAGATACCAGTCATAGTTGGTTTATCTCTATTACTGTATTCACTACTTCTAGTAAAGTTGATTTAGACTATGATTTCCATTTTCTAGTAATTGCTTTTTTGGCAGTCACCATAATTAGACTTAGCAAGGCCTTACTATGTCTAGGCACTTTCAATTCTGTGTCATAGCTTAGAAAAATCATTTCTCTAGTTACACCAGTTTGCTCACCCAGTATTTCTGATAGACTTATCTTTAGGGAATCTTTAAAGTCTGCCAACTCATTACACTCCCAGAAAATGTGTTCTCAATTACCTCTTTCTCCTCGATCACACCTCCAACGTTTGCTGTCTACCTGAGGAAAAATTCTCTGCAGTCTGCTTCGGTTATAACAATATCTATGCAAACAATTCCAAGCAAAAATTCGAAATATTCTAGATTTTGTTGCATAATTGGGATACTAACATATATCCCCCGTGTTTCTTTGTGAATTGCTGATCAAGTCTCTCTTTCCAATCTTTTCTAAACCTCCTCTGATTATTATAGCTATCTTGCAATATGTTATATGCTCTACTAATTATTCCTTTTTAAACAGCAGCTTCTGCTATAGATTCTACTAAAAACTCTGCTAGTGCTGGCCATTTGTTTAGATCCCGCCAATTTCTTTCTCTTGGCCTATACTCTGATATCAATCCTTGTTAGGGAAGGCAATCTCTAACCTGCAGTCTAAATACATTTTTGACATCTTCCCATTCTATTATCTTTCCTTCTGTAGTTATTTTCTCCCATTACCTTGGTTCCTTTGCCAGTTTTCTCCAATAAATTCCAGCCCCCTTTTGCCTATTGTTTATATCCCTAATAGCAGTCATCACTATAGACAGAATCATCTTTCTCCATTCTCACATTGGCATGGTTCTTAGAATACTTTCTGCTACTTGATGATTATAATATTCTGTATGATTATTGTTAATCTCCTTAAAGGTCTGCATCCAAAATCCCAGTCTCTGCCTGTTTCTTGAGCTTCCCCCATTTCATGATCATCACTTTCCCATTTTGAATTGTAAGTTTCTGCTTGTGCTATGTATAGAAGCCTTAAATGTGTAGCTCTGAAATACCCCATCGGATCGGTTAATCCCAGTCTGCCTTGTTCTGTTGGTAGAGTCAACTTTTCCCACTTGACTGTTGCCGTCTTCCCTCCCAGATAAAATCCTTCAGCTCTTTATTAATTGCTAACCACAACTTCTCCGGTTGATAAAAATATGCCTGACCCATGTACAAGATTAAAGGGACTAAAACATTTTAACTGCTTGCAACTTACTATCCATATCCATAAACCAGAGCTTCCAACTTCTCAGTTTTTGTACTATCTTTTGTTCGTCTCTTCCCACATATCTTTAGCTGCCACATTAGAATCATTTATAACCATACTCCTAAATACTTCATTTTATCATGTCCCCTTAAATATGGATATTGCTGAACCAATGTGTGCGTGGGTACATAATTTGCTGCTGCTGCCTTTGTTTTAGCTTCATTAATTTTGTATCCTGAAAAGATTTGAAACTGTCTCAGTGTTGCACAACACTGTAATGTCCTTTTCTGGTTTTATCAGGTATAAAATATGTGCAAATAGAGCCAGCTTTTCTTGACTAACATATCATTTATATCCTTGAATTTCCGAGTCCCCTGTTTTCTCTGTCAATGGTTCTAAGTGTAATGCAAATAACAAAGGGGAAAGAGGACACCCCTGCCTAGTTCCTCTCCTCAAGCAGAAATTATTAGAGAGGAAACCCACCCATTTTAATTTTCGCCTCAGATCCCTCATATATCCTCCTAATCAACCTTATAATTTTATCAGGGAATGCAAATGCTTCCATTACCCTGCTCATAAAGTCCCAGTTTGCTCTGTCAAATGCTTTCTCTGCATCAAGACCCGCCAACAACACTGGTATTTTCTTACATTCCGCTTCCCTATGTTCATCAATGCTCTGTTAATCTTGTTGAACGTTTGCCTCCCCTCCACAAAACTCCATTGATCCATATCTGTTAATTTTGGCATTACTTTTGCCACTCTCTTAGCCATTATAGACAAACACTTTATAGTCATGGTTTAGTATTAAAATGGGCCTGTATGAAGCTGGATCTGATGGATTTTTACTCTCTTTAGGTATTATAGCTACCACTCCTTTCTTCCAGGATGTTGGTACTTCTCCTCTTAAAATACTGTTAAACAAAACCTTCCAGATCTTTATTAGTTTTCTCCCTCATAGCTTCTAAACTTCTACAGAAATAAGTACCATCTATTACTGTGGACATTCCTGTAGATTGTTTATACATCACCATTTTTATCTCATCGCATCCTATCCTGTTAGTAATTGAGCCACATCTACCTCTAACCTATGCATATTTAATTCTTCCATATATATTTACATTTGTACATTTTCTTGATTTCCATATTTCTCTGCTTTATACAGATTTTCATAGAATTTCCAAAATATTTCTACAGGATCTTTTTGTTATAGGCCTCCTAAGCTTGGCAACAGTCCTTTCTACTTTCTGTTGTCTGAGTCATTGCGCTAAAAGTTTTTGTGCTCTAGAGCTGTTATAAAAAAAACAGTTGCTTAACAACAAGCTTTCTAACCTCATGCATATCCTCAAGGTAATCCCTTATTTTCTGTTTAGCATTCTGCAGTTGCTCCTGTTCGTGTTCTGTGAGATTCCCCCAATTTTGCAATACTTTAACATTTGTCAGTTCCTGTAAATAATTCCTGTTGCTTCTTAATCACATCTCCCTTTCTTTTATTTCCACTCTGTTTCTAAAATCTACTTTAATTTTATGCCACTACCCCAAGCTATATTTTCAGAAGAGATATCTGTCTTCTGTAATAGCTCATGAATAATTTCCACTACACATTCCTTAAATTTCTCTCTTTTCAACAGATAGGTTGGGAAAGCACCAGTGTCTCATTTATATTTCATTATCCTGTATTTTTATTTGTTATAATTGGCGCATGATCTGAAATAGTTATTGGGTGCGTTTGTGTATCAAGACCCTCAATTAAATGCATACGTCCTGTGAAATGTAAACTCTTTCTAGCCTAGCCCAGTTTTTGTATCTTGGGGACTAATTTGTAAATTCACTCCAAACTCCTACTACTGAATTCACATCTTCCTTGCCAAATATTTTCATAAATTTATTCAAACATCTTCCCTCCTTTGTTATATTTTCCCTTGTGGGGCCCCCCAGACACATTTTCAATGTTGCAAATCATATTCCAGTCCCTAACTATAAGTAATATTCCTTGCTGAAAGCATATCATCTCTCCCAAAATTTTCTTAAGTTCCATTGTAGCAGTTTTAGGTGAAATATAAATGCTTCCCAGTGTAATCCTCCTCCCTTCCCAGTAGCCCCTTCACTTTTTCTTATTTTTGTACATTTGCCCCCCCCCCCCATTATTTTGTACTTTGTCCAGATTTCTTGTGCTAAGAGATTGAGAGGTATGGTTGTTAATTTACATAAATAAGTTTGTAAGCAAGAGTAATTTGCATAAGGGTTAGCTTCTTGTCACCAGGAGCCTTTGCAGAATAAGTTCTCTCTTAAGCCATGAGGTTGTATCTGTAGATCTTGTAGAGTGCTGACTGGAGAAGACCAGTTTTGTAGATGCACTTCAGAGCTACTACTGGCAACCAGAAACAGAAGAATTGAATCCCAGAGACTTTCTGGCTTTGGAAGTGATGAACATTAAAATTTTGTAGGAATGTTTTAAGTTGGCAAAGTAGTTTGCCAGTTAAGTTTCTGCCTGAACCTTACAAGAAAATGATTGAGTGAGACTGATACCCTTATCATTTTTACTGAATATACTGTTTATTTATCTGTTTTTTTCCTATAGATGTAGCCTGCATGTTTAACTCGCTGAGTGGTGCTAAAAGTCAGGACAGCAGATTTTCTTGGGTTGACAGATAACACGTTGCAATCAAGTCATTGCCAAAGTAAATCATTTCTGTAGTTCATTCTGAAGATGATGTTTTTCCAGATGCAAAAGTTGAGATTGTCCACATAATGCTAATATTGAAATTGCTGCATGTGTAGTTAAACTAGCATTATCTAGGTATTGTTTAAGGCTTTTCAGGAACAGAGAGAAGAGAACTGGCCCTGGCATTTATCCCTTAGGAAAACCTTTAAAGAAGTTGCCCACTTCCAGGAGAGAAGGCCCAAAAAATTAATTGCCTTACCAGACCAGAGAAGATAGCTCTGGAGCTGTTTGACTACTCTTTAGTTGAGGATTGTTTCCAGTTTTACTTAGAAGAAAAGTTCCCATTTTGTTAGCATTAAAGCTTTGTAGTCATTAAACTTAGAACTGGACATGATATACATCCTGTCCTTTATGTAGTACAGACAGAATTAAATACATAACAATTAGGAGATATTCTCAAGAAATGGAATACTGACTGAATCCTTTAATTATTGGGCACTGCAATTCTTGAGTCCTGTAATTCTTTACCTTCAGGAATTAAGGAATAATAATCATGTGGGGAATTAGTCTTACATACAAACATAGACTTTTGTGCATGAAAAGGACCACCTGGCCAACCGAATCAGTCCAGATTATCAACCTGTTTGTTAAGGTGTAGGTCATGCTTGACCATCAGTTCATCTATTCTTTTTGTAGATTCATAGATGTTGCAAGGCCACTGAGTCTCCTTGCCAGTACCCTTCCTCAGCCTGCATTTTCTTTATTTTTCTCCAGTCCATACTAGAGAAAATTGATGTATATTTATGGATACCCATCCATATATTTAGTTATGTTTTAAGATAATGAGTCACACTGCTTAACATGCAGTTGGTGGTTTATCCCAGAAGTTTGAGAGCCACTGGGTTATAAACCTCCACAGTATTTTATATGTTAGCAAAGATTTAGGTTCCTGGTTCTAGTATTGGTGGAGATATTGGAGTTGTGAAGAAACAGAAAGTCAGGGACAATTGGGTCTCCCATGGTGCAGTAAGTGAGACAGAGATCTCCCATCTCAAAAATTTATAAGACACTGAATAAAAGGATAGAGCTTCCAGCATTTATTGGTAGCTCAGGGACTTTAGGCCTGTGATCATTTTGCTTAGAAATCTTTGGTGTCTTTCTAATTGATCGATATGTTTAGAGTGAAACATCCTAAAGGAATGGGTTGAGGGAGACTACTTCCATAGCTCCCCTTGTTCTATAGAATGTCATTTAAGAGTGTCATGTGTTCAAATCCCTTCAGGCTTGTCCTTTTATAGTTTTGGCAGTGGGTGAAGAGGATTAAAGCTATGAGCTGTTAACAAGTTGCTTCCTGTGATGCAGGATTTGCTTCCCGCCAACTTCTTTAGTCTACTGGGTGACCTTGAGCCAGTCACTTATCAAGACAGTGCTTTAGGCAGTTGAACTAGGCTCCTTAATGGTCTCCTGGATGGCAAATCTAGTAACAGCCTATGAACTTAAGGAGTCTTTATAGTTGATAATTTATTTATTTATTTTTACATTTGTTAACCGGGTTAGTCCGACTTGGCCCAGTGAGCCCTTTTTCAGCGGAGACCCGGAGATCCAGGAAAGTAAATAGAAAATAAGAAAAAAACTAACAATTCAAGTTGTAAGATACTTAACAGTACAAAAACAGAGAGATATGTACAGTACGAATATACATTATTTTGAGAATGCAGTAGCATTATGTTTGAGAAATTTGTTTAGCATTAAATTATTTACAAGGAATGTAGCAATGCCTAAAATAAAAACAAATTGAGAGTAACATCATGACCTAGCACAGCAAAAATACATTTAATAGCATAGGTACCAGCAACACAGAGAGTAGTATATGTAGACAGTTTAGGTAGATACCAGGCAGATATGTTAATTGAGAAAAGAAGAAAAATTCATTAGGAAATTTCCTGACAAGTACAGATTCATGCATGCTGGAAATTAATTTTTAGTTGCTTTTTGAATTTGCCACTTTTGGTAGTGGAGCAAATTGGCCAGATCAATTCTTAGTATACAGGAGTAACTATCATTTTAGACCATGATAATATTCCTTTGGTAATTAGCTGGACCGAATAAAAGGATTTCCAGACAACTGTTAGATGATGGTCAAAAGACAGGTAGCTATCAACTTGAGTACTAAGGTCCTTAACTATGTTTCCCCCAGGTCCACTAAGAATTGCCTTATGTTTGCATTGTGCTACTTTTCCCATATCTTTTAAGAATTGCCTTATGTTTGCCCAGCGCTTCTTTCGCCATCTCTTGTAAACATTGCTTTGCATTTGTATCGTGCATTCTAAATTAGTTACTATTTAGACTGTACTATACTTCTAAATAGGTTGTTTCAGTCATCCTCATGCCCTTCAACAATGATGATTCTTTGCAGCTCCCTTTAACTCTCCACATCTGCTTTGTATCTTCAGATTGAGTTGTCCTGTCCTCCTGCATCTATTTTTTGAAAGATTGTACACAATTAAACTCTACTGGTATCCTTAAGAAACGACCATGTCCTTGTCTGCCTTTTAAAAATTCAAGGCTAATGCCTTCTATTGCAGAAGCAAATGGGATTAAATCAGATTAGTATGCTATGATCACAATAGGGCATGCTCAATCCTAGTAATGCTATATGCATCCATATTTCTGTAATATGAGCGTATGCCGCCAGAGCTTCTGATACAAAATGCTGACTCATGATCTACTTGCAGTATAGTCATATGGGCAGAACATTCCCCACCAAGAACGTGGCAGACTATCCGCAGAACATTATGAAAACACTGGATAATTGACACTGCTGCTGTGCTCCTTTTGTTCGCAAGGAAGGCCTGCATGGTTATGCTCGGGTATTGCCTGCTGAAACTGAGGGAGGCTGATGTCTGTGCCTCATCAGTTCTGTTGGTCACTCATTTTTTCTGATTTAGTCTGTGCTTATCTAACACTGTATGTCACTCCACTGCTCTTTATGATGATGATGACCACTTAACTTGAATGTATCCTAGCCTGTTTTCCATTACAGTCCAGCAGTAATCAATCTAAACACCCCCTCTAGCTAACCCTTCTCAAAACACCATTAGGTGCTAGCTACAGTGACTTTGAAGTCAGAGTGAATCCTATGCTTATCACAAGTACACCCAATTAATTAGACATGATGCCTTTGTAAATCTACATTTCTTGTGAAAAGGGGGTACCACTTAACTGTCAAATAATTACCATTGTTTTAAAACTAATCTACAGTGAGTAAAGTTGTTTTGAACATCACTTGATTACTGTGATTGAAAATAATAATAAATTCTGTTTCTGCACAGAAAAGGGAAGAAGTGATCTAATCATTGAGCAGCAAGACATAACTGAACACTTGTGGAAACATAATAATGTGGCAAACTTACCTGCAGATCAGTTATGCAAATGTAACAAGCATTGTGATCATACTTGTAGTCGACTTTTGCAAACACAGCAAGCTACCTTATGCACTTGCAGAAAAATGATATAGACTTAACGAGCACATTGAACATTCATGCAAAAAATTGTACAAACTTAATAAACAAAGGCATAATATGGAATAGTATAGTCTTAAGTTCCCTGTCAGAGATATGACATGGGGTTCTGTAGAGAAGACCGCTCTGCATTTGGATTATTCTTCTGGCATATAAAGTAGAAAGTGGGATGTGGATTATCAAATGTATAGCTTGAAACTGAGTTAACATAACTACAGAAGCACAGGGTGCCAGAGATCCTCCTAGGTGGCCTACACAAAATATATACTGTATTAATGATAGCAGCTTTAATGACAGTACATTTGGCATCTCAAAACTTGTCAAAAAATAAATCAGCATTACCAAATAAATGGTCCTGTCATACATAGAACCCATCATTAAAGATCTTCGGATAGGGATGAAGTAAGAAATGACTGGTGTTTTTGTACTAAATTTGGAAAAACGTACTGTCATCCTCCCATTTCTAAATGGTATGTCTGATCATTGCAGGTAGTCTGACACCATTAGACCTCACAGGTCTGACCTCTTAGTGGGTACATCACTGTATTTTGCTGTCAACCAACACGATGCTTGAAATTTCTTAAGATACAGTGCCTTATTAAACAAATGAATAACAAAACAATATAAACTATTCAAAAGGATTTCAGGATTTGTCATTTCTTTTTTAGAATATATGGTATGTCTGGTCAAAATATTCTCAGTCAGTCCACATGCACACTGCTTGTAGATAACGTGCACAATTCAGAGCTGCCAAAGTTTTGTGATGTGTGAGAACAGCTTTATTTCATGCCATGCTGTCACGCATTTTCTGTGGTGAAAGATAAAAATGAAGGCATGTACCACAAACTTGTGATAAGTGACATCAGAAAATGTTTCACAAGGAAAATAATGTAGGTCGTTCAAGGCTGCAGGCTATTTGTGTGGGTACTTTTGTTTCTAGTGTTAGTAAGCTGTTTCAGGATCTGAGCAATGGTGTGGGAGATGTAAGAACATAAGCAAGAGATCTCTTATCTTGTAATGAATGATGGCACCACTCTCTGGTATCCAGCCCTTGGCTTCCACAGAAGCAAGTAGGTTAGTGGGCTTTCAACCATGAGAAGAACATATAGGTCATTAGGCTGTCCAAGAAGGAGGTTTGACTGTTGTAACTGACGACTACACCAAAAGGTTATAAAAATTTAATAAAAAAATAAAAAATGTATCAGCGTTATTGTGCTAAAGCAGAGACTGCATATAGCTCTCAACCTTCACTCTCCAAAATGTGCAGTACTGCATAACACAGCCAGGAACAGTCAATCAAAATGTGCAACTTCAACAGAATACTTAATGTATGTTACAAAGCTGGCACAGTGGTTATTTAATGTTTCTTCATAGCCACAAAGAGTTCTTATTTCCTTGGATATTTGTTAAATTGTTTACAGGGAATAAAAGTAATTTCCTTTTAATGTGGTTCTCAAAACAAGGGTATTATGCTACAGCCGCGTCAGAGGAAGCTTTCATTTTCCTTCATAATATAAATAAATAAAATAAAAAAATGCCATCTCTCCCAGTGTGGTACACCAGCAAGAACTTGCTAACAACCTCCTGTTCAAAACCCCCAACCTGGTTACTAAATTGTAATCAAGTGCTTCATGCCAACAAAAATATTTTGTGTACACAAAGTCACAAGGGATCCACTTGAGAAAGCATTTCATATGTCAAACCTTGTTAGTTTCTAGATTTTTACTAATTCATTCATTCGCATAATGTGTTCCTTTTTTATTTCAGAAGAGGGCAATCTTGCATTAATAGAATAACATTAAGCAGTGAGGAATTATTATTAGAAATAGAAAAGAAAATAACAGTCCAAAGGAAGTATCTGGTAACTACAAATGAATATGGAATACCTGGGAACTACAAATTAATATGCTTACCATAACCCTCAACAATCCATCCCCAGAATGTAGAACAAATGAGCAAAATGTAGAATGTTGACGGAGTGCCAGTGGGATGTACAGTTTGATTTCCTATTCCTGCACTTGCTAGGCTCTATCTCCTGCTGCTGGAGGGAGGATTCACATATATAGTAGACCGTGCTTCCAGGTCTGCCTTATTATGTGGGCTTTTCTGCCATAAATGCAGTGCAGTTAACCATTTTTTTCAGTGTGTAAAAGGTGCACATAATCATGGTTTTATGTCCTGAAATTGTCTCCTGATGAGGTCAATAAAGTTCTGTAAACCCCATATGACCAATAAAGTGACATTCTTTCCAGAGCTAGTTCAAATCATTAAGTAAAACAGAGAATGGGTTACACTGCAACACTACATAAACACATTGGTAGGTACCTTTCTTTTGGCCAGTGGAGTATTGCTTTTGTTCTTATAGCTGTGAATATAAAGGTACATGTTTTATCTGCCTTAACCGTTCTTATGAATTGGCAATAGCAGTCACAGATAAATGAGCAGAGCTGATAGAACTACATGAGAAACATTAACACTTTCATAAGAATGTGTGCAAGAGTCTAGAAGTTACCTAGAAAGTACAGCTTTGAATGCTTAGGAAAACATATTTAACTTGCCTTCATGTTAACATTATTTAACTATTATTCCATACTAAGATGTTATAGTAGCTTACAGCACAAAACAGGCTAATTTGGTGAAAAAAACACACACTAGCACAGTTTTCCAGAGACAGTCTATGTGGTCATCGACTCTGAACATTTTCCTTGAAATACAGAAAAAGGTACTTAATTTCTGACATCTAGGCTGAGTTACATTGGAAAGATACAAAGTGTGTCATGGGAGCAGCATGAATAGACTGATGATTACATTATTATGGCAGCTCCAAACACAGCCAAGCCAGGTTGAGGTATAACTAATTGAAACATAATTTCACTCAGAATGTCTTTGATGCATTGTTATTACACAAAGTATCAAGCTATGAGGAAAATTGTTTTTAATTTTCTAGGTGGAATTGTCCTATATTTGTTCCTGCTGAAAAAGATGAGGCAGGATTTATTTTTGTATTCTCATGAGATTGTTTGTCTTACCAATGAGATATTTTAAGAAGATCTTACCAATGAGATATTTTAAGAAGACAGAAGAGTCTACCTTCCCAAGGAAATAGTGCTGCAGTTGCTTTAAGATAATAATCTTTAAATAAATAATTGGGTTATTAGCCCCTTTCATTATGTTGATGCATTTATAGGGGTAATAGCATATTTTAGACACCTGACTTGTGAATTTCAACTGTCCTCTTCCAACACCCATTTTGACCCATTTGTCCCTTCTCAGCCGTGAGAGCTTGCTTATTCATTCACTCCCTCACCAAAACAACAACAATATGGTGTGTTTGTTCCCTCGTTAAAACAACATCCCATAGGCCCACTCATTCATTGGGGGGTAAGTTGCCATACACATGATGCTGGCCTTTATCCCCTCTCACACAGTAGCTATGATCCCACTTCAGTTGCTGCTCTCCTGAAGTCTACACATGCATGCATGGTATGGTGTCTTGAAGTTTACACATGCATGCCTGGTGTGGTGCCCTGAAGTATACCTATGCATGCATATTATGGTGCCCTGAAGTGTACAAATGTATGCATGGTATGGTGCCCTGAAGTGTACACATGCAGTCATGGTATGGTGCCCTGAAGAGTATGCATGTGTACACTGGATATGCAGATTCAGTACACCTGACATTATAACCCTACATTCCTGTTGTGGTCAACACTGAAATGGGTTTAGCCATCCCCAACAGGATAGGCGAGTCAAGTTGGTCATTCACTGCAGTTGTTCTAGCTTTTTATGCAGCTAATCAGATACAGGTTGTCTGTAGTAGCTTCGATGCTTTGTCCCCCTGTGCCACAGATTTGCACATGTATTAATATATTTTTATTTATTTCATTAAGTCTCTGTTTATATGTGCTGACTGTATGAGTTTCTTGGGTTGGATCATTTTTTCCTTCCCTATTTTCAGTCCCTTTCATATTTTTACTGGTTTATGGCTAAGAAATGGTCCTCTCTAGACCAGTTATTTTACTGTGTTACTAAAGGCCATAAAGAAATCATGTCTTTGTCATGCTTTCTCCTAGCTAGTTTGATGCCTAGATTTTTTATAATATGGCCTGGTTACCAGCTAATGTAGGTTTCTTCCTAAAAAAGGTACCACAGAAAGGGGTCTTGTAGACTCCCTGACTTTACACATTCCTCTCTCCAGAAATTGCATATGTACATCTTGCCAGTAACACAGTACTTCAAGGCCCACATCTGATAATGTCTAGGTCTAGGATGCCCATATTCTACACATGGCAACAGTTCATTCACATCTTGAATTGCTTAACAGAATACTTCATTTTAACGTATTCTGAGATAAAGGAATGTGAGATTGTGTTGCTACATTATGAGATCAGTCTGTAGTGCTACCTAATGCCAAATTTTCCATGTCTGTGTGGTACAAAAGTGCATTTTCTTTTGCTTATGAACTAGCTATGACCATCAAGCTTTCCCCAATCGCCCTGTTTGTTCACTTCAGGTTGAGAGACCACCCACCCATTTTTTTTCTGCTCAGGAGTAGAATCAAGCATCAAGGGATGGCTCTCCTCCACAGATGACTGATTTTTTTTCCACTATAGAGTCCATGACCGCAGAACTACAGCTGTGACATCCCGAAAGGGCTTGCAGCCCACAGGTGTGTGCATGTTTTACTGCATTCCTGCATGCTGTTGCACTGGGTCTAGAAGCAAACTTACCTGCTGAAAATCCTCATTGACAGATTAACTATAAGAGAATTGTATCCTTCCAGTATAGGCATGTGGTATCTGAACAAAAACTGACTCCTTCACTAGTCAGAGCCTTTTCAGAAGGCTTCATGACTGATGTCCCATTTGATAGACAAGACGTCTGCCTGGTTAATGCATATTGTTCCATAGTAGATAGGCGGGGAGACTTGCATTGCTGTAATTTTGTTATGTAATACAATGAGTCACACTAGCACATCGTAATTATATATCCTTAATAATAATAATAATGCACTGCGGTGGTGGTGTTATGGTAGCGTTGTTGCCTCACAGTAAGACGTCCTGTTCGATTCTTCTGTGTGGAGACGTGCTTGAATGGGCGTACCTTCGTTGAAGGTTGTGCATCAGGGCTGGCAACTGGGTACATAAAAGTCTACTGCCAATCATTAGCAGACCGGAGTTCCGCTGTGGCGACCCCTAACCAGGAAAAGCCGAAAGATACAACATTTGTTTAATAATAATGCATCCTTATTTGTTTAATGTATTATAGATTGTTTCTGTTGTAATTGCTGTTACAACTTTAGACATTTGAAAGTGGTGTGATGCAAATAAAAAAAGATATCTAGGAAACGTAAGACTGCACTCCTTTATCTTTAACTAGATAAAAATCACTGGTCATTGCACCTTGTTGTAGGGTTGTCTGGGTGATGGCCAGTTCTGATTGAACTTCTTGCTTGGAGTCTCACACTGTGGAAGTGAAGGGTGTGTGGGAGTCAGCCCCCTACCAGTTGTTCATTCACTATCACTGCTTTAACTATCGTTTATAGTAGTCCTGCAGACCATTTCTTACAAACAGAAAATCTTTCATATTTCAGGCATCACCTTTTAAAAAAAAAAATTCCGTTGTTACTAACTAATACAGTATAATATTGTATTCCAGAACACATTGCTTTATATAATGCGACAGAACAAAGAGCCATTTTCTATATCTAGCATGCCCTTTTGGGAATATCAAATGTGTGAATACTTTCCTTCCAATTTGAATTTGCTAGCTGTCTAATGCCCATCTGAAAGCCCCTTGTAAATTCATCAGTAGTGGGTCGGAAGATGCCTTGTATGTCAGGCACAGATTACTTCTTAGCTGTCTGTAGGATACAGAGTATATTGACAAAGCTTTGAGTCTGTCCATGTAAGAAATATTTCTTGGGCCTTGTATCCTCCTAGTAAGGTGCATCTGTGGACATTACAGTTGTTGCATGAGTTTGGATAGATACATGCCAAAGGGATCATTATACTCAAAGACTGGCCTAATGAGGGCTGAGTAAAGGGGGAACAATGACATCCTTAGATCTAGCCACAGTTCCTTTTTAGTAAGCTGTGCAAAACAGAAGGATTTTCTTACTTCAGTGGGCACACATTGGTTGAAAGTTAGGTCACTGTCCGCTTAAGATTCCAAACTCCATACAACTGGGTCAGCTCTTAAGATACTTAGTGTAGGATTGTCTTTTGTATTCTATTAGGCAGAAACTCTTACAGGACCAGTGAGTTCATACTGTGGTAGTGGCATGATAATAATTCACTATAACACACTAAATTCTATCTTGCCATTGATTTTACTTTTTTTCTTACTTTCATAATGGTTATCATTGGTTCCCTTTTATTTTTAGCCTATGTTATTATTATTATTATTATTATTATTATTATTATTATTATTATTATTATTATTATGATGAGAGTATGTTATTATTATTATTATTATGAGAGTATGTTATTATTATTATGAGAGTATGTTATTATTATTATTATTGAGTATATTATTATTATTATTATTATTATGAGAGTATGTTATTATTATTATTAGAGTAATCTATTGTGAAGACTTCATTTTGATTTTTTTTTCTGCTTGTCAGTTCCTGTGTCCTGCATTTGAAGAAAGTACTGGATGCTTTGGTAGGTAGGAGACTGAGTGTGATTCAAGGTGCTGGTCCTTCAGTGAGGCACTTCTACTTTGGTTGGGATTATGTGGTGCCTCCCTGATGTGAAATATTCCTGAACTACAGTTATTCTAGTCAGATATCTATGGTTTCTGCATCTTTCTGCAAGCGGTATCTAGGAACTTTGTACTACTGATTCTACATACTGCACTAATGAGAGGTCAGTGCATAACAAATTAGGAATCCTTTATTTTATACATTTATTAACAGGGTAAGCCAGTTAGGCATAAATGTCCCTTTTTATGGGTGACCTGGAAGCACCGTCTGGTTAAGCAACTTGCTCAGAGTCACACAGTTAGTCACATGGCAATTGAAGGATTCAAATGCTGTACCCTGGACTATACAAAGCATCTCAGGGCCTTAATTTTTGTATAAGAGGGCCTTAACCTTCAGCTCTTCATGATCTTCAACTTTCTTGTTAAATGTTGACTTTGTGTTTATAACAGAAACCAGAGATTTGCTGAACCAGAAAGTCACAGACCTTGTGTTGCTTCCACAGTGTCCCTCATTATTTCTTGTCGATAGTCTTGTATATAGGGTGATATACATGATAGAGGACATGTTTTCTATTGTCATTTGACCAACCATGATTTGGTTTTCTACTTGGGGCAACAGCAGCTTTGAATGTGTTATGACTTTTGGAGCAAATTGCATGTTCTTCATTCAAACAATAGCATGAAGGCTCTCCTACACAAATTCATTGACTTTGTGACACTGCCATCCCAGCTGTCTGGAATTTTGTGGATAGTCATGTCTTTTGTGAATATTAATATGATTCATATTCTTGTCTTATAAATGTTATATGTGTATTAAACTATTGGTGCAGAAGTGTGTGTTGAACTGTATGCTATGTACTGAGCTTCAAGAATGTGTCCACAGTGTACCCTGCTGGGAAAGAACAGAAATGTATATAAACTATATACCTGTGCAAATGTATGTTTTAATAGTAGAAGCTGGAACATACATGGTTAACTTGCAAAACTTCAAGAAAATAAGTGGAAATTCTTTTATGATTATGTTATCTAATTTTCAGTGCAGCAAGCAGACAGTGTCTAGAGCTAGAGGTTTTCCTAAGTTCTTGAAACAAAGAATTACTAGGTTTCAAATATAAAAGTGTTTTTATTGCTCTATGACTTCCTAGCAGCTACACACTTCTGAGAAAGATATATTTTTAACACAGAGGTGTTAAATTCCAAGCATCTGTTTAGCCTGGGAGCTGAAGTCAGGTGACAGAGTGATGTCGTGAGCTAACCCAGCAATAATGTTGATTATTAATTTAAGAACTCTCTCAGAGAAAGTCTGTGCATTTTGTGTTTTGTCTTGGACCTAGCAAGAACATCCACTCATCTGCATTTGCCTTGCTCTGTAAGTAAGTTATTTAGCAGATAGTATCTCTTAGGCATAGATATATATATATAGGAATATAATAAAGATGAGTTTAGATATTTTCTGTATTTGACTGTTCTACAATGTTGTTTTAAAATATTTCTTGTGATTCTGAACTCTGTAGTTACTGTGTTGATTGAGTATTGTCTTGTTCTTTTATTATTTATTATTAAATATTTTTAAACCTATATTTTGGGTGATATTTGTGAGATATATTTAAGCTCTGAGAGTACTTGCATATGTATTTAGTGACACTGTACAGGCCACTCCTAAGTAGCCTTGAAAGTCTTGGTCACACTTAATATTTGGATAATAGTAACATTACACAGTAGGATTGTGCACCCTTTGTAAGGGCCTTAGAGTAGCTGATAAGTAGTGGTTGGTGGCAGTGATAACTACCTTTATAGTCTGGGCAGAAGGGTGCATAGCTAGTAAACCTGTGCCAGCCTTTCCCAAGAGTTATCTGTGTGTTTGTATATAAATCAGATCTCAAAGTGTGCATCGGCTTCTTGGGCAGGGACACGAAGCACTGGTTGGAAAGAGAGTGTGCTGGAGGCTTTGGCTTGACCACTAAGCTGAGATCGCAATCCTACAGCTGTGCCAGTGGGGTGTCTTATTGGGAATCTGGAGAAAGAGGGAGAAACCAGCCGTAGACTGACTGTGATCTCTATGTGCTCTTAAGGGAAATTTCACTTTTCTATGTGTGAACTTGTCATCCTCCCATTGTGTACGCCTCTCACTGTTGCCGCTGGTGAGGATTGAGGCCCCTTGATTACTAAGCCAGTGCAGGGACATCACATATTAATTGTTCGGCAGTGGTGGGATATCCACATTACATATTAATTGGTTAGCAGTGGTGAGTTAGCCACATCACATATTAATTGGCTTGTAATGGTGTGGATATTGAATTCCTGTAGCCTGTGTACAGTGGTCACTGAAGGTGGTTGTACTCGGTCAGCCATGCAGTGAACATTTAGAGTTCATATCATAATTGTTTTATTTATTTATTTTTTTTAGCTTAGTCAGGGAGAGCAGGCAAGCATGTCAGCAGAGAAGTATGACAAGCTGACAAGGAGCCATTTGGCTGAGATGTGCCAGGCTAAAGGACTGATACATGCCAGCCTGAGTAAAGCAGACATGATTGCAGCTTTAGTTACATCTGCATTGCAGAATAGCAGCCAGGAGGACAATCAGACTGTCCGTGGAGATGTACAACTCTCTGAAAATCAACAGCTCAACCTTTCTACAGAGGACGTAAAAATCTGTCTGGAGATCGAGACTTGAGTTGGAGGCCAAGCGTTTGGAAATAGAAGCTGCAGAGAGACTGAGACATCTGGAAGCTTTGGAAAATGAGCAACTGTGATGTCTGCAGGCTGAGGAGAATGAAAGGCAAAGGCAGCATGAAATGGAGATGCCGACTTCGCCAGAGTCATGGTGTTAATGGAGAACGGAGTGTCCAAACCCCAGAAGCAACAGAGGTCAGTAAATTTCTTCCACAATTTACAGAGGGGGATGATTGTGGTAGTTTTATTCATGTTTGAGAGGGTATGTAAACACTATAATGTTGACCAAGGGCTAGAGCTCTGGGTATGGTTACTGACACCCTTATTCCATGGTAAAGCTATAACTGTAATTTCTAAGCTGTCTGATAATGATTGTTTAAATTATAATGTTGTAAAGAACTGTTTGCTAGATTATTTTAAGTTAACACCTGAAGCTTATAGGAAAAAGTTTTGTGAGCATAGACGCAAGGCAGATGAGTGTGTGTGAATATGTTGCTGAACTAAGCACTTATTTTCATAAGTGGGCGAGTGGATTTCAGGTCATGACTTTTGAAGGACTGGCAGACCTTTTGGTGAGGGAACAAGCCCTTAGCATGTTACCTGAGGACATGAGAATCTGGTTAGCTGGTAGACAATGCACTACTGCAGAGGAGTTGGGGAAGAAGGGATACCTATACCTTGCACGCAGGGCATCATTGCACAGGAAAGGGACACCCAGTGCTGTTCATGGGTCTAAGGGAACCCATGGTGGGCAGCCCAGACTTCCCCCAACAGAGTTCAGCAGTAGCAGGGGAAGCCACTAGTCCAGATACATTTCCAGGACCAAGTTTAAATGTTTTAAATGCAACCAGTGGGGCCATGTAGATGTCCATGGAGGCAAGGTGGGGAACAAAAGGTGGGAGAGCCAGTAAGTGGGAATGACAAAATGGCAACAGTAAGTTGTTTCGAGAAAACAAAGGTACAAGCTACAAATCCTATCTTAGTGAAAGGGAAAGAGGTCATGGCTAAGAGAGAGACAACCTCTGACCTAACCATTGTGAAGCCTGCAATGGTAACAGAGGAGCACTACTTGCTTGGGCAGTCTTCTCCAGTCAGAGCTTTAGGAGAGGGATCCCTTTCCAAATACCTTTGGCTAGTGTTCACCTTGACTGGGAGAGTGGAAAAGGAAGCAAGTAGATGTGTTTGAGGATATCCCTGCAGATGTCCTGATAGGGAATGATTTTGATAATGCAGTACCATGTGTGCATGCAGTTGCACGCAGTCCGGCTTGGAGACAGGCATGTGGGGCTGGTAGCCTGGGGGAGACCCAGACAAGACCGCACACTTGCACTCGGGACTGGTGAGGTGGTTACTTCAGGGAGGGAGCTACCCTACAGCAGTGAGACTGAAGGTGAGCCACAGCTGCTTGTGGGTACTGATGTTCCCTTGGACAGAGTAACTGCAAGGGCAGAGGTGAGTTGTAGTACCCAGGCTGACAGTGAGGCACAGCTGTCAGAGGATACCAGACTTCCTGTTGAAGTGGAGCTAGGAAGGGTTAATAAGAGAGAGTTGAGACAGGCTCAGCTCTCAGACCCTACATTACAAGGCCTGATGGAGGTAGTTAGTGAAGCACCTGATTCTCAAGGGAAGGGGGAATCTGTATACTGGGACAAAGGGTTACTGTATAGAGAGTGGATCCCTGAGGGAGGGCTAGAGGGTGAAAGGCTTTTTTTAGTGCCCAGAGCCTACCATCTGGCACTTCTAGCCATAGCCCATGATGTTCCCTTTGTAGGTCATATGGGCATAAAACGTACAAAAAGACGTATTATGCAGAACTTGTATTGGGCTGGGATTTCCAGAGATGTGACAGGGTACTGCAGGACCTGTGAGCAGTGTCAAAAGGTAGGCAAGGTGGGATACCAGGGGAAAGCTCATTTGATGTCTTTGCCTGTGATTGAAGAGCCATTTCAGAGGTTAGCTATGGATATTTTGGGGCCTCTGAGTACCCCACATTCCACAGGGAAAAAGTATATCCAATTGGTAGTAGATTATGCTACCAGATACCCTGAGGCAGTGGCTCTTTCCTCCATTAAGGCAGAAAAGGTGGCAAATGCTTTGTTAGAGATTTTCAGCAGGGTAGGTTTCCCAAAAGAAATACTGACTGACAGAGGTGCCAATTTCATGTCAGACAGGCTTGTCTGCAAGTACTGCAGGGTGAAGCACCTAAAGACCATCCCATACCATCCCCAGGTTAATGGTCTTGTTGAGTGGTTAAACTCTACACTCAAGATGATGCTGTGGGCATTTGCAGACCAGTTTAAGAGGGACTGGGACAGATATCTGCCCCATCTGTTTGCTTACAGAGAGGTGCCCCAGGAATCCACAGGTTTTTCACCCTTTGAGTTGCTGTATGGGCATAGGTAAGGAGATCTCTAGATTTGATTTGAGATGAGTGGGAGGGTGAGTGTAAATTCCACAAGGAGTCTCTTGTGGCATATGTCCTAAACCTCAGGACAAGGCTCAGGGAACTTGTGGGCTTGGCCCAGGAGAACCTGTCAGAAGCCCAACAGCAGAAAAAAGTCTGGTATGACAGGAATGCTCGAGCTAGAGAATATGCTTTAGGGAAGCAGGTAATGATTCACATTCCTGTCAGACACAACAAGCTGCAGGCAGCTTGGGAGGGACCCTAAAAGGTGGTAAGGAAGGTCAGTGATGTTAACTACATGGTAGAACTGCTAGGCAGGAGGCAGGGGCACAGATTGTACCATGTTAACATGAAGAAACCTTACCATGATAAGGGAGACCCTTGTGCTGAGTATTTGCAGTGGATTGCAGGAGGAGTCTGAGGGGGATCTGTTGACTGATCTCCTCAGTGAGTCTTGGACTGACAATTCAGTAGAAGGGGTAGCAATGTCCCATCAGCTATCCCCTGCCCAGGTTCGAGAAACCCGAGCAGTGTTACAGGAGTTAGGGGACATGTTCACTGGGAAATCAGGATGCAGCCACCTGGTACAGCACCATGTGGATACAGGGCCCAAAAGGCCTGTTAGGCAGGTCCCTTGTAGGGTGCCTGAGAGAGTCAAACAGACATCAGAGGAGATACAAGAAATGTTGGAACTAGGAGTAATTCTGGGGTCCAGCACTTCCTGGGCCTACCCAGTGGTGCCGGTACCAAAGAATGATGGCAACACTAGGTTCTGTGTGGACTACAGGAAATTATATAGTCATACAGAGTCAGATGCTTACCCCATGCCTAGGGCAGATGAAGCCCTAGAGCAGCTGGGTGGGGCTTTAGTATCATACCACTATTAATCTTACCAAGGGTTACTGGCAGGTGCCCTTGACTCCCAGTGCTAGAGAGAGGTCAGCCTTTTTGACTCCTTTTGGCCTGTATGAGTTCACAAAGATGCCCTTTGGGATGAAAAATGCCCCGGCAACTTTCCAGAGGCTGGTAGATCATATCCTAGTAAGAGATTTTGCCCTTGCTTACCTAGATGATATTGCCATCTACAGCTATTCCTGGCAAGAGCACCTTCAGCATGTCAGGGAGGTGCTGGTCCGGCTGCAGAGGGCAGGCTTAACCATTAAGCCCAGCAAATGTCAGGTGGGTATGGCAGAGGTCTCCTACCTGGCACATAGAGTGGGGAGTGGTAGGATGAGGCCAAACCTGCCAGAATGGAAGCCATTCAGGCATGGCCTGCACCTTGTACCAAAACGCAGGTAAGGGCATTCATAGGGACAGCTGGGTATTGCACAAAGTTCATCCACAATTATAGTACCATAGCTGCTTCCCTCACAGACCTGACAAGGAAAAACAGGCCAGATAAGGTAGTGTGGGCCCCAGCATGTGAGCAGGTATTCCAGAAGCTTAAAGGAGCTTTGGGAGGATGCCCTGTGTTAGCCAGTCCAGATGACAGCAAAGAATTTCTTGTGCAGGTGGATGCTTCAAACCATGGGGTTGGGGGGCTGTACTCGGACAGATTTCCTCAGAGGGAGAAGAGCACCCACTGGTGTGTAGCTCAGTCTCCAGCTCCAACCCAGGGAGGAGTGCTATGCAACTGTAGAAAAGGAATGTATAGCCATAGTGTGGGCACTGCAGAAACCTCAGCCTTATCTGTATGAAAGAAAATTCACTGAAGTTACAGAACACAATCCATTAACATGGCTACATCAAGCCAACCAGCAAAATGCCAAGTTACTAAGGTGGGGAGCCTAAGGTTGCAAGCATATGATATGATATGACAATGCAGCACCGCAGTGGGGTTAGCAGTGCCAGAGCATATGGGCTCTCAAGACAGGGAATGGGGTAAGGTATTCCCAGATACGCTCAACCCTTTCAAGCAACTTTTCTCAAGGGGCACTTGAAAAACTAGCTTGAGTTTTCGGGGAGGGGAGAAATTTGACACTGCCAGCCCAGCTATCTGGAATTTTGTGGATAGTCGTGTGCCATTTGCGAATATTAATATGATTCATATGCTTGTCTTACAAATGTAAGAGAATATATGTTATGTGTATATTAAACTACTGGTGCAGAAGTGTGTGTTGAATTGTATCTTTTGTACTGAGCTTCAAGATTCTGTCCACGGTGTACCCTACTGGAAAAGAACAGAAAAGTATATAAACTATATACCTGTGCAAATGTGTGTTTTAATAGTAGAATCTGTAACATACAGAGTTAACTTGCAAAACTTCAAGAAAATAAGTGGAAATTGTTTTACGATTGTGTTCTCAGTTTCAATGCAGTAAGTAGACACAATGTCTAGAGCTAGGGGTTTTCCTATTGTCTTGAAACAGAAATAATTACTAGGTTTCATATGTAAAAGTGTTTTTATTGCTCTGACTTCCTAGCAGCTGCGCACTTCTCAAAGTTATGTATTTTTGACACAGAGATGTTAAATTCTAAGTATCTGTTTAAGCTGGGAACTGAAGTCAGGTGACAGAGCGATGACATTCGAGCTAACCCATCACTAATGTTGATTATTAATTTAAAAACCCTTTCAGAGAAAGTCTGTGCACTTTGTGTTTTGTCTTGGACCTAGCAAGAACATCCACTCATCTGGATTAGCCTTGCTGTGTAAGTAAGTTATTTAGGGCATGGTATCTCTTAGATATAGATAGGAATATAGTAAAGATTAGTTTAGATGTTTTTCTGTATTTATTTGAGACTGTCCTACAGTGTTTTTTAAAATATTTCCTGTGATGCTGAACTCTGTAGTTAGTGTGTTGATTGGGTATTGTCTTGTACTTTTATTATTATTAAATATATTTAAACCTATCTTTGTGGCTGATATTTGTGAGATATTTAAGCTCTTACCTGCATATGTACTTGGTGATACTGAGTCTTGGTCACACTTACCGTTGGGATAATAGTAACATTATACAGTAGGGTTGGGCACCCTTTCTAAGGGCTTTAGAGTAGTTAAGTACTGGTTGGTGGCAGTGATAACTACCTTATGGTCTGGGCAGAAGGGGGCATAGCTAGTAAACCTGTGCCAGCCTTCCCCAGGAGTGTCTGTGTGTTTGTATATAAATCAGATCTCAAAGTGTGTGTGTCAGCTACTTGGGCAGGGACATGAAGCACTGGTTGGACAGAGAGGGTGCTGGAGGTTTTGGCCTGACCACTCAGCTGAGATCTTAACCCTATAGCTGTGCCAGTGGGGAGTCTTATTGGTGATCTGAAGGAAGAGGGAGAAACCAGCCCTAGACCGACTGTGATCTCTGTGTGCTCTAAAAGGAAATTATAATTTACTGTGTATGTACTTGTCATCCTCCCAATGTGTACATCCCTCACTGGTGCTAGTGGTGAGGATTGAGGCCCCTTGATTACTGGGCCAGTGCAGGGACGTCACAGACTTAATCAGTGACTTGAAAATGTATCCATCCAACCTGATTATCTCAAAATTTAGCATTTGCAGTTCTCCAGACTTTGTAGTAGAGCCAGGTTTTTGCTTATCTTTAGGCAGGAGCTTCTTTTTATTGCACCTGATTTTGAGCTTTGTGAATTATAGGAAGTTGTTTAATGTGGTGCTACATGTTTCCGTCTGTCTGAGCTTGTCTGTGAGCAGAGACAAGAGTGATTCTTCACATTCACTCCTTTTGGCTTACTAAATAAAAAAATTCAAGTGGAAAGAGGGAAGTCATCCAAGCAGCCACATGGTGTATTTGTGAGCGAGCCATCACCCCCTGTATCCTAGCTGCAGCTTTCAGGGGCAGATGCTGTATCAGCACCAAATGTGCACTTCCACTGCTCATTCCAGCTAAAATATATGATGGTCTGCATGCATGTCTCTGGCATGGCCAGTTGCTGCAGGTAATTTTAATTGGATGCCCATATAGCAGAGAACCTCAGTGTCTTCTCTTGCCGCAGGATATTCTGGCTGCTTACTCATGCCACTGTCCAGATCACTAATTATTCCCAGGTCATCTGGCTATCAATCAGGGCTTTAGATCCATTTTGCCACAGACCTATGTTTCCCATTCTCTGCTGCTCCCATCCCTCCCTATTACTTGCACTCCTGGCTGCTACAGGTTTCATCCCTGAACTTTTGTCAGATCCAGACTTTCTCCTCTTCATTGTGCTAATTACTTTCCCATACTCCATCCTTTCTCATGCCTTACTTCCTCCCTTCTTCCTCATTAGCCATTTGAGCTTCTGTATTAGTCTTTCCAGCATTCCTATTCTGTTTCATGCCACAAACTCCAGCCCAGCCCAGGCCTGAACCCCCCCCCTTCCCACACACACACACACACACCCACATTTTCCAATCTCTGTTGCTCATATCCTGGCATTCTACCTCAGCAGCACTGACAGAATTTCTAAAAGCAAGTTCTGTAGAGCCCAGGAGATTCCACTTAACCTCTCACCTTTTTATGCCCGGTCTTCTCTGGTTAAGTAACTACAATTTTTGCTGTGACCTGTAGTACATGTTTCTTTTCTTTCTTTTTTTTCTGTTGTTGCTACCTTTAGCTGTTTTTAATGCATGCCATTTTATTCATTTGGTCCTGATAGGATCTATGTTTTGTGGCTCTAGCTGGCTTACAGGACTGTGCTAACTGATGGGAATAACTCCTACCTATTTATGTGGATTTCTTTGTTTTCCCCTCCTTCATTTTTCTTCTCCCACTTTTGCTTAGTCAGTTTGTCAGTTCTTTGCAGCATTTTGTGAAGTATTGTATACTGCATTTAAAAGATGAATTAAGAATTAGAAATTCATGCAAGTACTCCTGAGCTGAGTTGCTTGCCTAAAAACGGCTAAGTGGGACAGCAAAGGACGATTTAGCAAAATTACCATGCTGCATGTGAATTCACTGGTCCCTGGAGCGCTTTACTAACTGTAAAAGGTTGGCTGCTGGTATATAGCTTGTTCTTTGGGGAGCTACCTGCTGGGAGCTTTCTTGGCCTTGCTTTTGTTTTATGGGTTCTTCTGCTCCTAGAGTCGCAATAGTTTACGAGTGCAGCCTGATCAGTTCTTACCTCAAGAAAATCTAATCTTTTATTGTTGAACTTGTCTTCCACCAGCAACTCTGTTTCTAGGCTAGTTCACACACACACACACACACACACACACACACACACACACACACACACACACACACACACACACACACACACACACACACCAGAAAAGGAGCCTTTTGTGTCTGAGCTTTTGGCTTTCTTTACTGCTGCCCTGCTCTCAAGTACAGTCTTCTCCCCTCTGCCTCTCTTCTGATTTTCACTGGCCTCCTGTCAAGTGCTCTCTGCTTAGTCTCCTCCCTGCCCTCTGAGATAGTTGATCTTGCTGGTCAAAACAGAAAAAAAAAAGTTAAACCATAACTGGCTTAAAAAGGTGGAAATGTATTTTACATTGAAAGAGAATGGGCTGTGTTGTATAATGGTGTCCTGTACCTGATAGCCATGTAATGTCTATTTAATGACTATTCAGAATGAATTGGGTATTTCACAGTTGAAACATACATAGATATTATGTGTCATATGCTTGTAGTTAGAAACCTCAAATGTTTATCAAAATGACCCTGGCATACAGATAAACTGAGATTTTTTCTCAGTGTATTTCACTCTGCTGCCTTGCTTTTTGAGGTAGAGCAAACTATGTCAGTCTCCTTTTCTAGAAAAATGACTTACCTTCAGCAGAATACGCATGGAGGTAGATCACTTATTCAACAAGGAGATGATGGGCACATTGTTGACAAAATAGTGCTGTTTGAACTTGCTTAGTACATGATGTTGAAGAGTGAATAAGTAGAGTTGGTGCCTCCCCAAACCAAACACCAGGTGCAAGGAAGTGACGTAATAAAACTTTAAGACTGTATTATTAAAAGTTCAACGTGAGCGCTTTCGTTTAATAAAATATAAACTTCCTCAGACAACCAAGTAAAAACAATACAAAGTTTTAAACTTTCAAAACTGTGTGCGCACTTCAAACTGAGAGTTGCTGGTAGGCTTATTTATTTGTTTGTTTCTTTGTTTATTTGCAGTTTGTTGACTGGATTAATCCCACTTTGCTTGTGGCCTGTTTTCCAGTGGTGAGACCTGAGGTAATATTCATACTAACTACACAAAATTTGACCCGGACATCGGGGAAAATTTGGAAGATAAAGATTAATGAGATAGATGAAGATTGGAAAAATGTATAAGAACATAATGGTACAATATTGTTGTGCTAACCTCAGGGAAAAGAAAAGATTAAAGCTGTAAAAGAAAGAAATGGTATAGCAATACAATAGAACGCCAGTTTTTTCTTTGGAGACTGCGAATAGAGAAATTAAAAGTGAAAGCAAATATGTCATATAAAAAAAGAAAAGTGAGCAAATATGTCTGTATTGTGGAGAAGAAACCTCAGAACATGTTTTTCTGGAATGTAAAAGACTGAAGAAATTATGGGAAAAATTATGTGAAGAAAAATTTTTAGAGCGTTAAAAAATAGCAACAGAAATATGGAAATTATAGGAACAGAAACAAAGAATATAAGATAAGAATGTACAAAATGTTGTTTTACGTAGCATGAATGATTTGGCATGTGCGATTAAATTGGATTATGTTCAATGGGAAGTGGATATTATCAATATTAGGAAAAAATCTGAGGTGGTTATGGAAAAAGAGTGGGGAGGTCTAGCATGAAGAAAAATATATAAAGATATAGAATGTAAAAGGAGGAAATTATGTAAATAATTGAATGTAGATTTGTAAATATGTTTAGAGCTATGTAAAAATGTAAATATGTAAATAATGTGCCATGTAAATAGTATGTAAGTAAAGGACTCCCAACACTTTTCAATAAGAGCCGTGGAATCTTATACATCCACCTGAACTATGACCAACTCAGTCTGATGGGGCCTCGGCTTAACTTCTTATAAAACCCTGAGAACACAGCCACCTAGAAACACTAGACAAGTATTTTAATAGCTGCATAGAGGCAGTTATACCCATCTAACTCAAAAAAAACAAGCCACCCTTGTAGAATTACAACATCACTAGGCTCTATAACAGAAGAAAGAAAATCATGGCAAAAATTAGGCGGTGTAGTACCCAGCAAGATAAAAGCAAACTAAACAAACAGCTAGAGGAAAACTAAAGTCTACCAAAGCCAATTTTGAGGCAAAGTTGGCCTCCCAGGCCAAGTACAACCACAAGACATTCTTTAGCTATGTCTGTAGCATCAAAGGCAATACACATTTGTGTGCAGACCTCATTTTTAATGGTGCCACCTATACTCAGACAGAAAATATTGTAAACAAACTGGCAGACAAATTCAGCTTTTACTTTACCCTTCCCTTCCTCTCAACCTCCCCTCAGGAAAACAACATCAAATATAACGTCCCCTACTCTCACTAGGGAACAGGTATTCGATGCTCTGTTTAAGGCCAAGAACAATGCATCGGTGGGCCCAGACAATATCCCACGATGCCTTCTAAACTGCAGGAATCAAGGCCCATCAGGCCGTCTGGAATCACTATTTTAACTGTAGCTTCCAACAGGCTTCATGCCTAACAAATGGAGAACAGCAACAGTCATATCTCTGCACAAAGATGGGGCCATCTACACACACTGGAAACTACAGATCTGTAAGTCTCACTAGTCTCATTTGCAAATCCATGGAAATAGTTATCATGGAAGTGATCGATAATGACAGAAAACCTCTAGACACTGGACCCATCCCAATTTTTGGTTTCATCAAATACAGGTCATACCTATTGTACCTGGTGGCCTTCTTTGAGAAGGTCACCAAAGCAATAGATGAGGGCAAAATGGTTCGCACTGACTACCTTGACCTGGTCAAGGCATTTGACACAGTACCCCACTCAGGCATTGTTGACGATCTTAAGAGGTTAGGTGTAAACCCTTATGTCACCTGGTGTATAGCCAGCTGGCTCACAGACAGGACCCAGGAAATTAGAATTGGGGAATCCATCTCTACAAAGAGGCTAGTCACAAGTGGAGTCCCTCATGGAATCAGTCCTGGGGTATCTCCATTTTGGCATTTACTTCTCTGAAAGTGCCTCTGGATGAGCACATTTGCAAACGATTGCAAGTTATCAGTCATAGAACCCTTCCTCCCCCCAGCCAACAGTGATGTTTTCCAAGAAAAGCTAACACAGACAACTAACTTATGCGAGAGTCATGGACTAAAACAGAATGTCAATAAATGCATAATAGTATCCTTTGGGAAGTCATCCACCCCTGGTAACTATCATATTGACCACACCCCACCCCAAAAATTGACCCATTAGTCAGGGACTTGGGGACACTGAGGAAATCATTCTATGTTGCGCAACTTATAAACAAAGGCATAGCATCGAGGTCTAAGGAGGTCATTGTCTTACTATGTTCAGCATTCATCAGACCTATTATTGAGTGCAGTGCCCCCTTTGGTATGTATCTAAACAGACATATACAAGTGGAACGTCCATAAATGTTTCTTACTAAAAGAATACAGGGAATTGTTTGTTACATTTGAATCTGATGGAGGAATGCTGCTTCACATGGATGGACAGTCTGTTCTAGAGATGGGGTAGTCTCTGGGATAAATACCTGTGACTCCAGCAGGTCCTATTTATATTGCAGGCATGTTTTAAGTCTGCAGAATGGATAATTCTGGTGCTGTTTGTTTTGTGGATATGCAGGAGGTCCATTAGGGCAATGTCTTGTATGCCAAGCATAGATATCCCCTCAACAGCCTGTAGGAAACAGAATACAGGGATAGGGCTTTGAGGTGGTCTGCACAGGAAATGTTATTTATCCTTGTATTCTCTCTCTAGCATGTCCTGTTTAAACCACAGGTCAGATTTAGGTTGCTGGATTGGGCAATTCTAGTCCCATTTGACTTAAAGATGTGCAGCAACTTCATCAGGTTGTGGTCAGAGATTGCTCTGTAGGCCAGGCACAAGTCTCCCCTAAGTAGCCAATATTTTACTGAGTACAGTGACAAAGACTTCAGCCTGTCTGTGTAAGGCATGTGCTGAAGATCCTGGATCATCTTAGTTAAAAAGTCTCTGGGTTCTCTCCAGTTGCTGCAGGTGCCTGGTACGGTACATACCAAAGGGGATATTATATTCAATTATGGACGTGATAAGGGATGAGTATGTTGGGGGGGGGGTAATTACCTCTTTTGCTCTTGAGGCTATGCCTTTGCTAATTATATGTGCAACGTAGAAATCCTTTCTTGTTACAGTGGACAAATAGTGGTGAAAGTTTAGGTCACAGTCTACTTGTCTGCCCAAATCCCTCACTACAACATTTGTACTCAAGGTATTGTTGTTTATTTGATAGTTGGTAGGGACATTGCTTTTACTAATGGGGATGATGATGCATTTTTTTGCATTTAGTTTGCGTCCATGGCTTTGGCACCAGTCATTGGTCTGTGTAAGCCTCTCTTGGAGTACACTGACATAATTTGGACAGTCAACGATCATGCCAAGTTTGCAGTCATCAGCAAACTTGGTCAGCCACATCCCTTTTGTTTTGGCCTGAACTTCCAAGAAGTAAATACCAAAAATAAAAAGGGGGCCCAGTACTGACCCTTGTTGGAACCCCACTGGTGACAGGTCTGCTGGTTGAGGTTGAGTCACCCAGTTTGATAGCATGTCTACCATTAGTGAGCCAATTTGTGACCCACCTAACAACAAAGGGATTGACATTTAGGTGAGTGAGTTTGTCAATAATGCCTGAATGGGGGATTGTGTCAAAGACCTTCACCAAGTCCAGATATGGTGTGTGCACAGATTTTAACATTTGGTCACATTTTCAAAGATGTGTACTAGGTTTAACAGGCATGCTCGACCCTTTACAAAGCCAAACTCATTGGATCAAGGGTTTGGCGGTCATATCTATCTTTATTTATGATGTTCATGATGATGCATTCCATGGCCTTGCAAGTAAGACTAGTCAGGCTTATGGGTCGATAATTTCCCAGATCTGTTTCTAGCCCACCCTTGCGGAGGGGGATAATGGTCATGGTTTTCCATTCAGCTAGGACAAATCCTGTATTGAGGTTGTGGTTAAATAGGGTGCCTAAGGGGGTTGCTAATTCCTGTTTTAGTTTTAGAATGCAGCCTTGGATGCCATCAGGACTGTCAGAGGCTGTGTTTCTTTTGCCTTAGACAGAGCTTTGATGACCAGTTCTTTAGATGTATAGGGTGCCGGAGCTGTTGAAGGTATGGATTGTGATATGTTTGGAGGGGATAAAGGGGAAACATTTTCTCCAAACCTGTCCGCTAGTAGGTTAGCAATTACTGCAAGATCAGTGTGTGTGATAACATTTGTCACTAGTTCAGCACATGTCTGGGTCCCTCCTACCTTTTAGGCAACTGATGTAGCTGAAGAAAGCTTTATGGTTATCCTTAACTGTGTTTGCTAATTTTTTCTCGATGTTGCCCTAAGAGGATTTTATAAGTTGTCTTATTTGTTTATTTAGGCTTAAGAGGGTACTTTTCCAGTGCTGGGACCTCCCTTTGGTATTCTTAGATAACAGCTTCTTACACTTGTATAATTTATTTGTGCGAGATTTCCACCTGTGTGGCTTGGTTTTTTTTTTTTGAGACTGTTCATTTGGTCCTATCTGGCACAGCTGAGTCTATACATTTGTATAAGTTTTGGTACAGGGCATCAGAGTATACTTTAGTAGAGTTGCCAAGACCATCTGTGGGGACTGGGGCTTGAAAATCATTTATGTCAACCCCTAGGGAGGGTATAATTGGCTTTGGTGAAGTTTTTTAATCTGACTTCACCTCTGATGGGTTCTGGAGTAATTGCTAATTCAAAAGTGGCTGACTTATGATCAGATTATTCTATTCAGGGTCCTACACTTACAGTAGCGCAATGGTCTCTCATGTTGGTGAGAACCAGGTCAAGTATATTTAAGCCCCTTTTAGGATTTTGTGCAATTTATTCCAGGGCATTTGAACTAACAAAGTCAAGGAACTTTTGTGCATGTAAGCTGGGGCTTGTATAGGTTTCCAAGTTGATGGTAGGATAGTTAAAATCCCCCAGGACAAGAGTGTTAGGCTGTATTTTGAATGTCTCAAGTAAAGCCTTAACATTTTTTAAGTGCAGCATGTGAGAGCAAGAAAACTTATTCATGTAATTATGGAACAAATTTGTGAAGTGTCATTTGAAACCGATTTGTTAGAACAAAGGTTTGTGACTGTGTTTGACAAAACACAGAAGTGTTTTATTGGCTGGAGGGCTTAAAAAGCCAGTTTCCTGCGTTTTAAGAACCTATGTAAATTTGTGGCACATTTGTGTACCCACTGTTCATCATGCAGAGATGGTTAGTGGCGCCTCATATAGATACAAAGTTAAAAAACAAATTTTCTCTATAAAGCCACCTTTGAAACTATACCACTAACTCAATGTGTGTGGAGCAGCTGCTTTGCTCGTTGAGTAGCACAGAGCAGCTAGTCTGAGTGCTGAGGAGCACTGCCTCTTGAATTTAGCATTACATATCTCAGTCTGGTCTCTAAGCCCAAAAGCACCTTTAGTCAGCCCACTGTTGACCCCCATTGTACACCACACTCTTGTAGCTCACCCAGTAAGGGACCTGACATCATGGATATTCACTTTTCGCAGCCGGTTTGATGGATATGAGAATGCTGAGACAATGTTACAATTGTCTGATGTTCACTGACAAATCTTTAATCCTCAGAGACAAATACATTATGTGAGAAATGTGTGTGTGTGTGTGTGTATATATATATATATATATATATATATGTGTGTGTGTGTGTGTGTGTATGTATATATATATATATATATATATATATATATATATATATGCCTCTTTGGCCCTCTTCAAAAGGAACTTTGACAATTGGATGGGAGAAAGGAAGTTCACCCCCGGGGATCATGTCAGTTGCCCTGCTAGACAGGGGTCCAGGGAAGTAAATAGTGTGGGAAGAAATAGCCAGGGAATTGTTATGGCTAGGCTTGTATAGGCCCTAGGGCTGATAGCCTAGTACCAACCTATGAACTTATATATATATATATATATATATATATATATATATATATATATATATATATATATATGAACTTATATATATATATATATATATATATATATATGTGTATATATATATATATATATATATATATATATATATATATATATATATATATACATATACACACACACACAATGTATTTGGAGCCAAAACTCTTGCATAAAACATTAACAATAATTATAATCTTGTTGTCACCCAACTTTTCTATATCACTCAACTTGTAAGTAAGCGCATGGCATCTAGGACTAGGGAAATTGTCATACCACTATAGTCAGCCCTCATCAGACACATCTTTGAGTATAATGCCCCCTTCGGTATGTACCTATCCAAGCACATACAACAAGTGAAATGTTCACAGAGGTGCCTCAAAGCCCTGTCTCTATATTCTGTTTCTTGCAGATTGCTGAGAAGCAGTTTATGCCAGGTATACAAAGCATCCATGGATCCTGTTCTGATGGACCTTTTGCATATACCCAAAACAAACAGTACCAAAACTACTAAATCTAAGGATTTAAATTTGCTTGCAACTTAAATAGGACATGTTGGTGGGACAGTTACGTATCTTGGAGAATTCCCCATTCTCTGGGATAGGCTTCCCATCAATGTGAAGCAGAGCACTTCCGTAGCCATATTCAAGAGCAACCTGGATCAGTGGATGGGAAATCAGAAATTTACCCCTGGTATGATATGACATCTGTGTCTTTGATGAACAAAAGTATCAGTTAAATCATGACATAAGTAACACACACCCCTTAAAATAACGTCTAAGGCACAATAACTTGTGGGTTACATTTGGGCTGCATGGCTAGGCTTAAAAAGGCCCCATTGGTTTTTAGCTTGGTATACACCTAGGCAGCAATGAAATAATTTTCTGATAACTCCTACAAATTTTCAAAGCAAGAAAAAAAACACTGGTTGTTTAATTCAGAACTGCTGAGATTTAGCAAGAAGATTCTCAAAAGTATTTCAAAGAAAAATGTCAATCTATGTTTGACATTAAGCATGTGGTTCTGGTTTAAGAACATTGTGGAGTTGGGCATGGGAGCTGTTGGTTTCATTACAATTTATTTTATTTTTTTTTTCATTTATTTTTTTTGTTTGTTTACTGGAGTAGAGCATTGATCCACAGACCTTTTTCAGACTCAGCCTTGGAGCATTGTCTGGTTAAATGATTTGCTCAGAACCGCACAGTAGGCAAATGGAAGTAGAAGGACTCAAACCCTACACCTTTGGTTACAATAGTTATCTCATTAACAGATGAATGGTGAAGTTGTTCACATGCTTACTATGGTGAGAATTAATGAACAAAAAGACGCATTTTCATACTGTTGGCCACCAAAATTGTGCGGTTACTGATGACCATTTAAGCAATTTAATTAGTATCTTTTCAAAGTGACTTGCACAATGTGGAGAGTGTGTCATTTAGTGAAGCAATGTAAAATGTTATGTATGTATCAAGGAGGGTCACTTGGGGAACTGTTGAAGAGAAGTAGACCAGAAGCATACATTATGTGCGCGTGATAAGATGTTTTAAAATAATTCTGTGACTAAATGTGAACATGGCAGTGTTAGTACTGCTTTAGAAATTTATAACGAAAAGTAGAAAGTGAGGATATTTATATTAATGAAGTAATCAAAGTTGTAGTTACATAAAATTAAATTTTACAGTTGCAGAATACGAGTGAGACAGCAAAGAGGAATCATTGCACAATAAGAAAGTGGAAGAAAAAATGTATTGGCTGCAGGGTGAGAGGCCCGAAACACAAGTTAAAACAGATCATCTGGGACAAATACAAGGAATGAAAAACAGTGATATAAATACTGGTAGACTAGATGCTAATAGAAGTTATCTGCATATAATTGTGATGTTAGATTTGGTGCATTAGGGATGAGGCTGATATATGCTTATTGAATATTTGGTACTGAAATGCAGTACAAAAACAGCATGATAAATGTGTAGGAGTACTCCGGTTAAAAAATAAATTGGAAAATGTTAGGTGTAAAAGTGGTAAAGTGGGAAGAAGGGTGGTAGTTGAAGAAAAATAGAGGAAAACAGCAGGTGGGATTACCACTGTATATGCGCAAATGCATGTTTCAAATACATTCTGCACTGTTGAATGCTTAAACCTTTCCTAATATGTTAATGAAAGACTTTAACAATAATTTGAGAGAGAAAAGTAAATGCATTTTACAAGGTGTTGTGGTAATAATACTCATAATGAAGACTGGCCATAAGTATGGGAAGGGATTTTATGTATGTTAAAAGAAAAGTAAAAGCAGAGATTATTTTTTTTGTCTTCAGAAGGATTTAAGGACAAACTAACTGGTATGTGTAGTAAACGTGGAAAAATAAAACTTGATACAAAATAGTTAGGGACTGGCTGTCCTAGCATGCACCCTTTTTTATGATTTGTAGTAAGAATAGTGAGTTACTTTTAAAAAGAACTGCAAGTGTTTTTTTTTTTTTATTTTGTGATGTAAAGAAAGTTGCATAATAAAAAGAAAAAGGTGTATAGATTTATGGTTGAGGAATTTGAAAGATGTTCATAGTTTTTCACTGTTGCAGTCATTACAATTGGGTTATCCTGCTGGCAGGCTACCCGCAGTCGGCCTGAGTTCCAAAGTCTAGGTCCGGCGTCGGTTGCTGTCACCTCCTCCATGATGTCAGTGCGCCAGGGGTATATAAGATGCAGCCGACGCCATTTTCTTCAGTCTTTCTTGCCGTGCGGTGCCCGAAACAAAAGCAGTTCGCAAGTGCCGGTCGGCCGACTCCTGAAGTTTTCAAATTCAAATTTCAGATCCGAAGTCTTTATTAAAGCTAAGTACCCCGTTGGGGAAACTTTTTTCTTGCTCCAGACTGATGTCAGAAAAAGTTAATAACTGTATTTCTTGTGGGATGCAAATACCTCTTAAGGATTTTCATTCTTACTGTATTCCTTGCCTAGGCCCTGACCATAACGTTGCTAGTTGTCGGTTTTGTACTAGATTTAACCAACACACTATTAAACGTCGGTATGATTTTGCATTTCCTTACTTTGGCAGAAGATTTAATTATATAATGCTGTCTGATCAACCGACTACCGGAATTTACAAAAAACGAAAAGAAAAGGACAGGCATCCGAGATCCAAAACCGATGACGAGGCTTCTTCTAGGCCTGTCGCCAGTTCTTAGTGAGGCGCTTTCGCAGCCCCTGACGCCCGCTACCTCAGAGCCACAGGCTGCTTCTGACTCCCACGTGGAGCTGACCGGGCCTGTGGAAACTCAAGTTATTGGACATTCGGAAACAATTCCCTCAGATGGGTCCGGAGCCACTGAGCAGGCATCGCTTCTGAGGGTGTTTTCAGGCCTACACAGTTATATGTGAAACCTACTTCAGCTACAGAGACAAAGACTAAAGCAGCTCTAAAGACAAAGAAACAAGTACAGCATTCACCTGGACAGGCCTCCATGCCTAAAAAACAGATGCTTAAAATGGCCGAAGGCCTTATTTCTTTGATCAGGGGTTCCCATCCCCCTCCTGAAAAGAGGCCTAGGCAGGAGTTAGAATATGAATCTTCAGACCAGGTTTCCATTTCCTCTGATTCCTCCTGTGAACAGGATTACTCTATTCCTCCCTATGAGGATTCTGATGCTGAAGAATCTATCCCTTCAGCCTCTCCTCCTGAGGATTATTCTTTTGGGGAAACACTGTATACTATGAGGGAGCATTTCCACTGGGAGAGCCAAGATTACTCAGAATCCAAGAAAAGGCTCAGAGATTTCCTTTTATTGCCCCAGCACAGGCCCCTTGCTATCCTGCCTGTTTTAGACATTGTAGATGTATTTACAGAGTCCAGTTTTTCTCCAGACTCTTTACCACCAGCCCCTGTTAAGCCAGACCGATACTACAGGGTTCCTGATTCACATAAATTTCTCTATAAAAACCCTGCAGCTGACCCAGAAACCATTTCTCAGGGTCCCAAAGGGGTCAAGGCTTCTACTGCAAAAAACCCTATTCCCTCTGATAGGGATTCTAGGGCCCTAGACAGATTGGGCAAAAAGATTTATATCTTTGCTACCTTGGCTGTAAGAGCTTTAAATTGCCAATTTCATATGCTTAAGTATCAGCAATATCTTATATCCTTGCTTAAACAGAAAATGCCAGCAAATGCATTATGTGCAGATAGTAAAGAATTGCTGGATTTATTGCATGCAGCTGAACAAGTTGGAAAGCATACTTTGTAATGTGGTTTTGATTCTCTTGAGGCCTCCTGCAGGGCCGCTGTTACAGGTTCTGTCATTAGGAGACACGCTTTGGTAAAAGAACAAAATTTGCCAGATCATGTTAAAGCAAAACTATTAGACGCTCCTTTACAGCATGATACTTTGTTTGGTGCTAAAGCAGAAGAGGTGTTGAATAAAATGGAGGACAAGGCTAAATCTATGCAAACAGTCAAGGATTTCTTGCAGGTACAAGCCTCCCAGATTTAGCAGGAACTGGCCTATAAAATATTGGTCCTTTCCAGTGTCATACAGACCACAAAGGGGCAGATACAGATGCCCTAGAGGCAGATCACAGACCCAAGGCTCATACAGGCCTAAACAATGGGGTGCTTCTACCTCCAGGAGCGGAGAGGAAAAAATCACAGCCATACAGGAAACAGTCTCAATGACTTTCCACTTCCAGCACCAAACACTTATCTTTTGGGAGCCCCTTTGGGGAGAAAGCTAGCACTTTTTTCACAAATTTGGCACATGATCACCCAGGACAAATGGGTTCTAAATATAGTTTCACAAGGCTACAGGTTCCACTTTCACACCCTGTCAAGGCAAAACGGTACGCCAGACCTGCCACGCAATCAATGGGCAGAGGCACAAAACAAGTTTCATCCCTCATGGTCATGAGGGTCATTCAACAAGTACCAGAACAAGAGCAGGGTCATGGATTCTATTTAAGACTGTTCTTAGTACCCAGAAAGGACAAAGCCTGGAGACCAGTACTGGACCTATCTATTCTAAACACATCTGGATATTCCAAAATTCAAAATGATGACTCTACAGCCACTTCTACCCATGTTGGACAAGAAGGCTTGGCTTGTGACTTTAGATACCTGCATGTCCCAATCAGACAAACATGCAGAAGATACCTCAGATTCAAAGCTGGCTCAATGCACTACCAATTCTCTGCACTGCCCTTTGTGAAGACCCTGGGCACAGTAGATAAGCCAAAGTGCCTGGCACCAGTAATTGCATTTTGCAGACAAAGAGGAATTCAAATATATCCTTTCTTGGACGACTGCCTTATTCAAGCGGAGAACAAGGACATTCTACTACAGCATCTGGCATTTGTAAAAAGATTTCTGACAAGTCTAGGGTACACAGTAAATGGGAAGAAATCAAAACTTGTACCCTCTCAAGAGGTAATATTCCTGGGTGCAAGCTTAAATACAACTGCCCAGATGGGTTATCTCATGCCAGACAAACACAGACAACTGACTACTTACTTCAAAATGTTGGCAACAAAGACCCAGTTATCTGCAAGAAAAATTCTGCAGGCCTTTGGTTTCATAGCGTCCTGCATTTTGCTAATTCCATATGCAAGACTGCATATGAGGAAACTTCAATGGTATCTAAAAAGTGTTTGGACTCAACATTGCCACAGCCTGGAAACAATAATTACCCTCATTCCCTGCCTGCAACAGGAGTTTCGATGGTGGGCAAAAGCCTGTCACCACAACACGGGACAGTCACTCACCTTACCCACAGCCAGGCAGATATTGACAACAGATGCATCAGATTACGCCTGGGGGGGCCCATATGGCAGGAAGATGTATTCAGGGCACATGGTCCGCAAGTCAAATGCATCTACATATCAATCAAAAAAAGATGCTAGCTGTTCAGAATGCCCTAACAGCCTTCAAGGATCAACTTCATCCAGGACAACTACTAATAAAGACGGACAATACTACAGTCATGTGGTACATAAACAAGCAGGGAGGCACACATTCCTACCCCCTCTGCAGGCTAGCCATGAACTTTTGGCACACAGCATTGACTTACCAATTACATCTGCAAGCTCAATTCCTGCCAGGAAGGAAAAATACTCTGGCAGACGAACTAAGCAGAAATCTAATGGATCCCCATGAGTGGAAATTGGATCCACAAGTCTTCAGCATGATAACAAGGACCTGGGGATGCCCGGACATAGACCTATTTGCCTCTCCTCACAACTACCAGCTACAAAGATTCTGCACAAGGACTTATCACAAGCAAGCATGGAAAGTGGATGCTCTATCTTTCAGCTGGAAAAATCTAACAGTATATGCCTTTCCTCCTCTGCCTCTCCTCCCCAAGGTACTCCTCAAGGTCAGACAAGAGAAACCAAAAATGATACTGATTGCCCCAGACTGGCCCTGCCAGCACTGGTACCCAATCCTAATGAGCTTGTCTTACTGTCCAGCCTGGACATTACCTCAAATTCTTCACTTACTGACCCAACAAGACAGCTAGATACTGCACAGCCAACTCAAAACTTTAAATCTGGCGGCATGGCAGATAATATAGCCTCTCAAGACATACCTCTTTCTAAAGCAGTGATGGATGTTATTTTGGAGGCCAGGAGGCCTAGCACCAGAAAATCTTATGCGGACAAATGGAAGAGATTATGTGCTTGGAACCAAGCACAAGGCATTGACACGATTGTTCCAAATATTCCTCGGATTTTGCAATACTTAACTGAGATGCTGGATAAATGCCTTTCCTTTTCATCAATTAAAATTCATGCCTTTGCCATTTCAGCTCATTACAATACAGAACCACCTATTTTTTTCTCATCCATTACTGAGACAGTACCTCAGAGGGGCCAAAAACATAAGACCTTCAAGGAGAGCACCAATACCTGCATGGGACCTCAACTATGTCTTGGAAAAACTCACACTGCCTCCATTTGAGCCAGCCTCTGCAGCTGACATAAAATTCTTATCCTGGAAAACAGCTCTGCTCCTAGCAATAACCTCCGCTAGAAGAGTCTCAGAGTTACAGGCACTCATGGCTGTGGAACCTTTTATCATTTTCCATCCTGACAGGGTTTCACTGAGGACAAACCCTACATTTATGCCTAAGGTAGTGTCCAGTGTGGCCCTTAACCAAACAATGAATTTGCCTACTTTTTATCCAAACCCACAGAATAAGGGTGAGAAAATTCTGCATTCTTTGGACATTCACAGACAGCTACGCTTCTACTTGGACAGAACTAAAGCTTTCAGAAAGACTGATCAACTTCTAGTGGCATATGCTGCAGCATCACAAGGAAAACCTATCTCAAAACAGACCATTTCAAAGTGGATAGGCCATTGCATTCGTTTCTGCTATTCACAGCATGGCAAATCAGTGCCTAAGGGCATTAGGCCGCATTCAACCAGAGCAGCAGCCACTTCAGCAGCCTTCCTCAGAGGAGTACCAACCAAAGACATCTTAGAGGCTGCAATTTGGAGTTCAGTGCATACCTTTACAAAGCACCATCACTTACCTCTCTACTCTAAATCCAGGGCAGGCTTTGCCACTGCAGTTCTGCAGGGCCTTATAGCCTCTCCTAATCCTATTTAGCTCCAGCCTCCCAACCTTAGCTTTGGGATTCAACCCAATTGTAATGACTGCAACAGTGAAACACGATGAACATAGTACAGTTATGTACCTACCATAAATGTAGATGTTCGAGTGTATTCACTGTTGCAGTCCAGGTTACCCTCCCACCATCCCCCTTTTTTGCTGGGACTTATCTGTACTTCTCTATTCTATGCAATCTATGTGGTGTATTTGCTTGTAGATAAAGGAAAAGTTGTTTTTTGTGCATGCATACTTATTGGCATAATTTAGTCTACCATTTTAGGGGCACCTGACATCTGGGGCAAGAAAAACTGAAGAAAATTGTGTCTGCTGCATCTTGTATACCCCTGGCACACTGACGTGCGGGAGGAGGTGACAGCAACTGACGCCGGACCTAGACTTTGGAACTCAGGCCGACTGCGGGTAGCCTCCAAGCAGGATAACCCAACTGTAATGACTGCAACAGTGAATACACTCGGACATCTACATTTATGGTAGGTACACAACTGTACTTTTGTTATATCAGAATATCATATGATTTTTATAGAGAGAAATATAATGCATTTGAGGAGTACAGAAACAAAATCATTATGAAGATGTAGTTTGAGGAAAAGTGAGTTGTCTTATTTGGGAAACTATATGCAAAATGGTGGAGAAAATTATGGAGACTTAAAATAATGAATGAGAAATGTGTAATGATTAGAGAAGTGTAATAGAAGCAATGTAAGAATACATAGAATAAATTAATTTGAATAAAGTAGAAAAAGACTGTAAATTGTAAGGTAAAAAAAATACCATTAAAGAGTAGATAGGAATTGGAAATGACAGCATTCAGATGAATTGGAAGATACTTTAAAGACATGAAAGTTGGACAGTTCACTGTGTGAAGCGATAAGACTATCACAGAGAGTGAAGAAGCAGAATTCATAGTAGTTCTTAATGAATGGATGCAAAGAAATGAATAAAAAATGTGTACAGATGTAATAATTTGTTTGGAAGTGACATGAAAAATAACTTGAAAATTGGAGACCATTAACCATGTGCATTTGTAACTTTTAAGACTTTAATTAAAATTCTGCAATTAATGATTGATGTGATAGTGATGTAGCTGATATGGGAAAAGGTGTTTGGTATGCAGGGTTTACAGGTGAGCGAGATGCTCTTATTACTTAGAGGCTGTTAGTATAGTAAGATGAAAGAAAGTGATGGGTGATGTGGAGAAAACATTTTGTAATATTAATTTTAGACCATTTTGGGGAAATAGTAAGGCAGACTGGATGGGAAAAAATATTGTAAAGTTGATAAGCAGTTTAGGAAGCCATGTAAGTAAGGCTTATAGTAATGAGCAGTTGTGAAAGTAAGCAAAAATGAGGAATGATGTGGGGTGCAAGTTTATGTGGCTAGACATTGTATTGTTATAAGGTTACCTCCAGCAGTGCCTTATGTAGGGACTGGATGTTTGTTAGCAAAAAATAACAATTGGATAAAGTAAGTTATTAGGTATAATGATAGTTGTTTGGGGGAAAATTTATTTATTGGCATTTGTTTACTGGGAAATTCCAGGGTCTGTATTACATCGTCAAACTCTGAGGAGTTCGAATGCTGTAATATTGAACCAGGAAGTTCGAAACCCAAAAAGTACAAAAACGCAGAACAGCGATTTTTATTCCAGGGGAAAACAATCGCTGATCCAGTACAAAAAAAAACACATACACTTTAAACTTAATTGCACCCCCTACTTAAATATACCAATTCCGAGATCACACCACAGTGGAGGAAATAGCAAAGCCGTGAAAATGGCCCACCGATTTTTTTCCCTGGGAAAAAAATTGTTGTTCCGTGGCTTTGTTATTTTCACATTTCGAACGTGTGGGTTTGATATTACAACGTTCGGACTCCTGTGAGTTCAACGTTGTAATATAGACCCGAAATTCCTCTGGGCCAAGCAAAGCCCATTTTCAGTGGAGACCCAGGGAAAAAAGCTCCACAAAAAACACATTAGAATATAAAAGCACTACAAAAAAAAAAAAAAAACACATTTAGAATATACAGTTCTCAAAGGGAAAAAGTATTGCTATGTAGCACTTTTAGAATATGTAAAGCACACCAATATGGTGCAAGTACAGTTGACATGGTGGTATAAGTGAGTATTAAATGCTTAGCAAGCATATTATAGCTGAGGATCTAAGCTTAAAATACATTAAGCAAAGACATGTTACAGGAGTTCTACTGTACAAGAGGAAAAGTGTGGAGGATAGAAGAAAGCACAGGTAAGAAATTGATAGTGATTGTATTAATGGTGAAAGGGTGAGAGCAATAGAGGACAGGGAGAAAGTTGCTAACATTAAAGGGTAGAAAGAGAGTGTGTAGTAAAGTAGTATATTTGAGATGGAGAGGGAGTAGAATGTGAGTTAAAGTAGGAGATTATGGGAATAATAGGGGAACGCTAAGAACTAGGTTATGGAAGGAGAAGGCTTAGTACAATTACAGATCCAGTTAGAGTGGAGGTGAGTATGCAGAGCGGTTTTGAAGGAAACCGTGCATTGTATGGTGTGAATGGCTGGAGGAAAGCTGTTCCATGGTTTAGCTCTTATCCAGGAGTATAGTAGTTGAGCAGTAGGTAGTTTAGGTTTCTGAATTTGGAGGAGATGTTGGTTTTCCTGATCTTGGAGAACTGTTGGGATTATAGTGGGAAAATAAGGAATTTACAGCAGGGCAATCCTGAAATTTTGTAAGTAATTTGTGTGTGGTAGTTAGTTGGAGATAGGTGAGGTAATGGGAGGGAGGATCGAGCAGTTTAGTGCTTTTAGGTGTGTGCAGTGGTGGGTGGAATGATGGGTGCTTGTCAATTTGGTTATTTTGTTATAGCATATTTCTAGTTTGGTTTTTAGGGAGGATTGGAGGTTGGTTAGCAATTGGCACCATAGACAACAGAAGGAAGCACATGGATGGAGACAAGTACTTGTTTTATAGGGCAGGAGGGGAAATGTTTGTCTATAAAGAAGTCCCAGTTTTTGTGTGTGTTATTAATGTTATTTTGTAAGTGTACATCAAATTTTAAGTTTTCATTAATTATGACATCTAGCAGTTTGGTGTGGGTAACTACTTTGATCTTTTTGTGGTTCAGGGATAATGTATTAAATTGAGATTTGTTGATGGAAGTATTTTTCTTTGGAGTGAATAATACCAGCTTGTTTTTGGGGGGTTTAGAACAGGTGGTTACTGTAGAGCCATGTCTGTATGGTTGAAAATGCAGATTGAGTGATCTGTTGTAGCTGTGTCAGCAGAGCAGATAATAGTAGAGTCAACTACATAGTTAACAAGAGACCCTTGTTGAAATGATAAGTGGAGGTTGTTGATAAAAATGTTAAAACAGTAAAGGTCCTAATGATGGAGCCTTGGTGGACACTGGTGGGGTTGTGGATATATGGGGGTATAGAGTCTTGCCATTTTACAGCATGTTCTCTGTCAGATAAGTAGCTTTTGAACCAATTGAGTAACAGAGAAGATAGTCTGATGTTAGAAACCTGGGAAAGGAGGAGTGGGTGAGAGAGAGCGTATCAAAGGCCTTAGACAAGTCCAGAAATAGAGTGGAGACAATCTTCCCAGAATCCCCGGGCTTTATTGACTAAGTCAATAAAGGCTATTAGGGCAGTTAAAGTACTATGGCCTGGTTTGAAACCATGCTGAGTTTGAGAAAGGATTTGTTGAGAAGGAATTGTAGAAGTTTGTGTGCAGACATTTTTTGAGGAGTTCAGAGATGGTGGATAGAATAGCTATGGTACGGAAGTTGGAAATATCGGTTGAGGTACTACCTTTGTGGAGAGGTAGAATGTATGCTTTTTTCCAAAGGGTGGGAACATAGGATTCTTGGATATATCTGTTAATGAGTATGCTAATCGGGTAAGCAATAACTTCTGCATTCACTTAGTTATTTTTAGGTATTCTATGGGTAAACCTTTTGCTGCGTTTGAGCTGGGTTTTAGTTTTAGAACTATGGTTGTTGTTGGGACAGTAGTGAGGTTGAATTCAGGCAAGGAATTAGATTTAGCTAAGTTTGTGTGGGTAGTTCAGTGGGGCTGGTACTGGGTGTGAGTAGAGGTTGTGGTTTGACCTAGAGTGTTTGTAGTAGGGAGAGGAGACTGGGCTGTGTATGTTGAGATAGGGTAGTATAGCCTGAAATGTTGGTTGTGGGGAGAGGTTGAGAGAAGATGGCTGTAATATTGGCTATAGTGTCTACGAAGTAGGAATTGAAGATGCTTGCTATTTGATCTGATGTCTTGTCAGGGTTGGGGGGAAAGGGTTACTTTTTGTGCCTGGGTTTAGGAGAGTATTAGAAGAGGACCAGAACTGTTTAGGGTTATGTTTATGGTTGAAGCTAAATAAGAAGAAACGTTAAAGAGTTTGGAGAAACAACAAATGTAGGTAAGAGAGAGAGACTTTTTTAGGTATAGTGTTTTGATACAGTAAATGTGTAAAAGCTCAATGGAAAGAACTGTTGGAAGAAATGGGGAAAACAACTGTGGAAGTAATTAAGGCTGAGGTGAATTTTTTGTCAATTTTGTGATATAGCTCAGCTTGCCTATGCTAAGAAGTTGGAGATAGTGCTACTGGAAGGACAGTTGCTGCTGTGAAAGCATAGGCTTGCATGTTTACAAGAGTTGTAGCACTGGAGGACATGAGCTTGGCAAACCCATTCTGGTAATGGAAGCTCTCATGATGCATGTGAGAAGGAGTACGCACATATCAGGAGAGACCACTGGATGGCACTTATGGTGATGAAGTTGCCCACATCGGCTACCGGCATGGGATTAGGGCCTTAAAGGGATAACTCCAGTGGTTGCATGCATAATGACTGCATGATTGGTTCTCAACCAAGGGGTGAGGGAGGATTGCTCAATGATGGGGTTTGATGTTCAGCAAGCAGTGGGAGAAAAAAAATGGTATTGCATTCTTTTCTCTCATTCATTCCTCACTGTTTCAGTGCCTTTTAGCTGGGACTTCTTGGAAATATTCTTTGAATACTATCTAGTGGAATGCTTCTGCTGTTAGATAGTTAACTTATTATGACCCAGGTACAGTCCACCTACTCTGAGCTGTGCATGCTTGCTACTAGTTAGGAAAAGACTTCCCTGGAAGTTGTGTTGACCATCATCTGATATCTTGCCACCTGTTTGTATTCTTCTTTCTGCCAATGAGAGTTTTTGAAAGTTGCAAGAGAGAGACTGCATTACTGAAGTAATGCAGCATGTTTGTTAAATGCACTACGACTTTAAGATGCTCAACACGAGAAGCTGCAGCACTGCAGTAATGCAGTGCATTTGTTACATGATCTACGAATTTAAATGCTCAACATGAGAGGCTGCATCACTGCAGTAATGCAACGTGTTTGTTACATGAGCTATGACTTTAAGATGCTCACCACGAGAGGCTGCATCACTGCAGTAATGCAGCATGTTTGTTACATGCTCTACGAATTTAAGATGCTCACCACGAGAGGTTGCATCACTGCAGTAATGCAGTGCGTTTGTACATGCGATACGACTTTAAGATGCTCACCATGAGAGGCTGCATCACTGCAGTAATGCAGCGTGTTTGTTACATGAGCTACGACTTTAAGATGCTCACCACTTTGCTTTTGACGAAGAACATCAAGTAACTACCAGTTATGATTATTCAGAACTGACGAATATTTAAATGAGTGCTGGATGTTGAAAATGGCCAATATCAGTGTGTACAGGAGGAAAAGGAGGACTTTCTTAATGAAAAAATGGTGTCACATATTACTGAATTTTTCTGGCTTTTATTAGAAATGATGGAGTAAAGACCAAGTTATTCATGTCGGATTTTTAAGAGTTGTATCCTGCCATACCAAGAATCCAAAGAGAAATGGGGTAACTAGCTACGTCGAAAAAGGAACTTCTAACAGATGGCATCTGCACATTTTGTATTCATCGCAGAACAGTTTAGTCCTCTTTTGCGAGCATTCCTGACAATGCTCAAGTTAGAGAAATGTTTCTGTACTTTTTCTTTCTTTCATGTTTTCTGTTAAAATCTGCTAGAATAGGAAGCAGGAAGGGAACAAACGTTAAATTTTAAATTAACAAATAGTCAAAGACGTCATTATATATTTTAATTAATTTCATGAGGGATTATGTGGCCTGAAGTACTGCATGAAATTAAATGTAGTGCGTAGAAAGCAAGCACTACATAAAATTGCATGTATTACATTTGTGAATTTCATATACTCAGATCCAAAAGGCTAAATGAAAATTTTGAATTGCCTTCTGTCCTGAAATGAAAGTAATGGCCTATTAAATACATGTACATTAAGCTGCCTGCTCTGTCTGTTAAGTAAGTGTATTGATTGAATAATTATGTTCAGATGTTATGTGCTTATGTAGTCAAATGTCTGCCATTTCAACTTTTTATTTCAGATGCGATTGTATGGAATTGGTATGACACATTGTAATGCTCAGGATGAAACTACTTTAAGATTATTCTAAAGATGCAGTGAAATGTCACTACCTTTTATTTGACTGTGTACGGGAGATCTTGTTGATTTATTTCAAACAAAAGAGTCTCTCTCGGACTTAAGTACCTTTAAACAAAAACTCATGTCACACCCATCATTTTGCCTTTGCATTGGATGGGGATGGGTTTGCTAACTAGGTATTTATGTATGTATCTACAAGTCTTATGTTGTTAACTTGTTGTTGAAGTTGATATACAGCATTAAAATTAGGGGAAGTATTTAAAAGTTAGTTTCTTCTATTTACTTCTGCTTCCTGCAGAGTTTAGTGTGACGAGCTTATTATAAATAATTTACCATATCCTTTATTTATTAAAAATACCTCAGATTTATGTTCCTCCGAAAGAATATACTTTGAATTTAATTCTAGTTAATGATATTTGAGTTCAGGATAATTTCAGATGCAGTATGTAAGATAAAGAAAAGTACATTTTATAATAATCAGAGATTATCCTTTACATTTCTAAGCCTATAATGCAGCAGTGAAGGTAGCAGTGTCAGGAGAGTAGTACAGAACCAGCAAAGGCTGTTGTGATGTCATCTCTTACTTACTCAACCAGAACTAAGGAAGAAGGGGAGATGGTCCGTACAGAACAACAGTAAGCATCGCCAAGTGTCATGCATGTGTGTATAAAGCAGACTTTTTGCAAAGCTGAAGCAAATTTAAATACTGGCTGATACATTTGTCATGATATGTGCAAGTTATTACTTCATGAAACAAGATAGGATACCGCTTTCTGATGTACAAGTCTAAACAGGTAGAGGGCAAGTAGAGGACAGACATTTCAGCAAAAAAACAAGACCGTAGTGAGAAGGGCCTTGCAGACAGAGTGAAACAGAAGTGAATTTCTTTGAATGACTTAACAGCTAAGTAGCTTATTGCATTAAATGATGTGCCATTTCTACTTCCCTAACAAAGAAGATTGGCATTTATCAGAAGTGCTCAAGGACCTGTTGACAGAGCTCTCAATGTCTTTGCTCAAGAATCAGGGAAAAAAACAAGAAAATGGTGGGGCAAAGGCCTCAAATCTGGGACATATTTAAGTGCTACTCAAATTCACTTAGCTAAAAGAACAATAGGTTTTGCATCAGCGTGTATTTTTTTTTTTTATCTGTAAGAAGCATGAAACTCTGATCTCAAGCACTTTGACTCATTGTAATCCTTAGTGTTTTATCAGTATCTCAAAACATTTACAAGGGACAGTGCAAACGTACAAGACAAAAATCAAGGATATTTGACAGCTATTCCTTCTAGTGACCAGTCTGTAGTCATTCAGCAGGTATGGTTATAATTTGCTGTTCAAATGACACCAGTGTCAAGGTGGGCTATGATCAACTTGGCAGTGCTGAAGTTTCCTTCCCTTTGTATGCAGTTTGAACAGAACAACTTGGGATGGTCCACCTGTCATGTAACGCTCCACTGTTAGAAGGTGGCTCACCATCTGGAGTCCATACTGTGTCTGTGTATCTTGTATCACTTTCTACGTGTGTCAGATGTACTGAAAAATGGCTTTTCACTCACCTGATGAAAGGCCAACTGCTTTTGTTGAAGTTTCTGCTTCTTGTGGAGTTCTGGAAGACCAAACCACATTTTTTTGCTGTGTGCATAGTGCATGCTTTATATATTCCTGGTGTTAGATTCAGGATCAGATGTTGCTGCTGTAGGAAGTGGAATTAAATCTTCACGTGCCTTTGTTTTACATTTCACAGAAGGTTAATTATGATCACCAAGCAGATGCTAGTTCCCTGTAAATTTTATTTCGGCTTTTAAAGCAAGTATATTAAAAATAATCATGCTGATGACTTTATTAAGACCTAATTTAATGTGTGCTAGTTCCATGTTATAAAGGATAAATCCCTTACTGTGACCAAAGTTTTTCTATGAAATAGTGTATAGACCATCCAGTGAAGGCTGAATTGAGAGACTGATGCTGGCGTTACCCGTCCTGTGAGGAAGGAGAAGAGGGGTCTCTGTAATAGTGACACCCAGGAGAGACTACAGGCAGTAGCATAAGAGCCAGGACATTCTCTTGGCTCTTTCAGGTAGCACATAACATTGTAGCCAGACATGACACATGTATGGAAGCATGCATGTGCCATTGAGTTGGTGATGCAGGCTCTGCTTTAGTTGTATGCATACTAAGCTGTCAGGTAGGGATTACAGTTGAAAGATCCCTCCATCCTGCCTACATTACAGCCTTCCTATCAGCTAGCTTTTGTCCCTACCAGAAACTGCATGGCCATGAAACAGGGAATGAAAGATCCCAGGTGGTTTACTGCAGGTGTTGGGGGATTGACAGTAGAAAGAGTTAAAAGAAGTGACCTAATTTCAGTGGCTAAGGAACTCATGGCATGAGCATGAGTCCCAATTTAGATGTGACATTTTGGTCCCTGTAGTCATACTCCAACTGGTCACACGCATCGCTTCCCAAATGTAATTAACCAGAGGTATGCCCGTGCACACGTACAGTGTTATAACTACAAATGCACATTGTTTATAGGACGTCCCATAAAAGCAAAGTCAGCATCCATCACCACATGTGCCTCCTTTGCTGAAGGTACTTAGCAGATCTTTGGCTGCTTCATCCAATATGTGAACGATGACTTTCCTACTACACAGCCAGTAGCTCTGTGAAGTAAAGCCAGTTACTGGTGTGATTTATCAGTGTTATAGGACTAATGAAATATGTTAATGATGATTAGAGAATGGGCTTACTCTACATCGGTACCCTGATTGGAGAATGAGCGTTCTCCATCAGGGTATTAATGTACAAGTAATGCCTGCTGAAAACGAGTGTGCCATGGAGCCACCATTATTTTACACTTGCTAAGCAGCACTTATGTTGTTTAGCCAGTGTAAAATGTAAACAAAAAGTAAAATCAAAAATTGTGAGTGTATGCATGTATGACTGTGAGGGACAGAATGGCTGAACTACTATTTTACACTAGCTAAGTAGTGCTTCTGCTGTTTAGCAAGTGTAAAATAAAAAGCGTACTCATTTGTGTTTGTGAAAGTAACAGAGAGAGATCGAAAATAAAACAGAAAAAAGTGTGCGTATGTGTGTTTGTTTCTCTGTGTGTGTGTGAGAGAGAGAGAGAGAAAGTTGAGTGAGAGCGATCCCTAGCAGCATCACATAAGAGCTTTGCTTACCTCTCGACACAGGAAATCTGGACAGAGCCATAATTAATGTGGAAACAAAGGGCTAAAAATAGGGACAGATTTTAAAATAATGCTGTTATAAACTTAGAATGTTGCTAGGATAACAAGGTTTTCATTAGCATGTATTTTCCTGAAGTAGAGGTGTGTGTGTAGGTGTGTGTGTGTGTGTGTGTGTGTGTAGGTGTAGTATGCATACCTCTCCACCTTTCAGCTGAAGAAATCTGGATAAGGCCTAAAATAAAGGGGGAACAAAGGCTCTAAAATAGAAATGGATTTTAATTATTGCTCTCATAAAATTGCAAAGTTGCTTAAAGGATTTATGTTACCATGAATTTTCTAAAGGAAATAAAAGTCTGAAGCTCAAATGTATGTTGTTATTTAGTAATGTCAATCTCCAATGACTGCCAACCAAACAATTTAGGAATAAGGGACCAAAAAATAAAGTAAATACCTTATTATTTTTTAAATGTTATATTTTGGATGTGTAATGCTTCCTGCAACACCATTAACCTATACTACAGCAAGTTTAAAACATTAGGTTGAGGAACTATTGTACATCAAAAATATACAAAAAAATATATAGTAATAATATATATATATATATATATATATATATATCAGTCAGTAAAACATAATTTTACACAGTGCCCATTCTCCAAATACAATAATGCCTTCTGGGGTGTGTTAATGTGTAATTAATGCCCTTCCAGGGATGTAGAGGCCTGACACCTGTGTCATCGGGCATCATAACACCCCTGGGTGGGTGTGAATTACACATTAACACACACACCCTGTCAGGCAATATTACTTGAGTATATTACTTGAGTAGTACACACAGAAGTCTATTAATGAGGTGTCACAAATTGCCTGTGCTTATGAACTGCATATTTCCATTTTGTGCACCACACTTCCAGTGTTTGTGCAAATCTGTCTCTATAGACATGGATAAATAGCCATAGACAGATATGGGTGTGTATTTCGGTTTATTTAAAAACAAACGGAAGAGCCCTCTGCCTTTCACCATTAGTTTAGTAATATGTATGTCCTTCTGCAGTACAGCTGTATGGTGTGCCAAACTCAAAGCCTATCATGCTCTACTGTACTGCATGCTTGCATCCCATAATTTTTCAACAGTGCTGAACATGTTTGTATCAGCATTGGGGGCTTGGAATTGGAAGATTGATTGGCTTTAATTGTGGCCAGTATTTGTGAATTAGAGTTGGTTGTGTTAAGTTGTTTGCTGGGTGCCTAGGCTGCATACCTGCACAACAGTATTATTTATTTATTGCTAGGAAAGTCCACCTGGGCAAAGGACCCCTTTACAGTGAAGGCAGGTGGAGAAGAGCTCCAATGTACAAACAGTAATAAACAGAGTGGCACTAACACTTGAAAGGCAATAATATACTGTAGCCTTTAAAACATTTTTCAAAAGAGAGAGAATTGCATTTCAAATTTAATAAAGTATACAGACAACCATATTGTTTCTATTTTAAATAAAAAGCAATATGAGTTGAGAAGTAGAGGATAGAGGTAGTTGAGGTTGTCTGTGACAACAATAGGACTTGTTGGCAGGACAGATTTGTGTTCCAGAGACTCCCCCTTTTGTGGAATAGACTCCCTCTCCACATCAAGCAGAGTACCTCATTAAACATTTTTAAGCACAAACTGGATAACTGGATGGGGAAAAGAAAATGCAACCCTAGGATTCCACCTATGTCCCTGCTGGACAGTGGCATATGGCGCTGACTTGTTGAAACATGGACTAAATTCTTGGCTAGGCTTGTAAGGGCCTCAGGGCCAATAGCCTAGTAACGTCCTATGAATAAGTATAACAAAAGAGGGTAAGAGACTGAGTTACTGTACATGGAGGAGGAGGATATGGAGGGGGTTGGGCAGGGATGAAGCTGAAGAGGAGTGATGTGCTAAGCTGGAGCAGCACATGTGCAGAGCTAGGAGTTGAGTAAGTGAGACTTTGACTTTAACAAGCAGTCCTGTCTTACTGTAAGAGTGGTGCTATTCCAGGATTTTAACACTTGATGGGTGTAGATAGAACAGCCTGCAGAGTTGTTAGGTTTTGATATGCGTAGGAGTTCTTTGTCAGAAGAGCACAAGTTTCAAAGATGTGCTGTCTTGGTAGCATCATACAAAAACCTTTGCACAAGCTGCAAAAATCAGTGAAGGGCTACAGTGTTGTTTGTCCTGCCTTGGACCCCCTCCCCCCACCAGGCCACATTCAGTCACAATTTAAACTACAATGTTCAGTCTTCAGATTATAGACTATAGAGTGGTACAGGATATGTATGAGGGTAGTGTGACAGTAGTGAGGTCTGCGGTGGGAATGATGGATGCGTTTAAGGTGGAGGTGGGATTATATCAAGGATCAGCTCTGAGCCTTTTCTTATTTGCAGTGGTGATGGACAGGTTGACTGACGAGATCAGACAGGAGTCCCCGTGGACTATGATGTTTGCAGATGACATTGTGATCTGTAGTGAGAGTAGGGGGCATGTTGAGGAAACCTTGGAGAGGTGGAGATATGCTCTAGAAATCTAGACAGAAGAAGAGTGAAGGTCAGCAGGACTAAGACAGAATATATGTGTGTGAATGAGAGGGAGGATAGAGGAATGGTGAGGATGCAGGGAGTAAAGTTGGTGAAGGTGGATGAGTTTAAATACTTGGGATCAACAGTTCAGAGTAATGGCGAGTGTGGAAGAGAGGTGAAGAAGAGAGTACAGGCGGGGTGGAGTGGGTGGAGAAGAGTGTCAGGAGTGATTTGTGACAGACTAGTACCAGTAAGAGTGAAAGGGAAAGTCTAAAAGAGGGTAGTGAGATCAGCTATGTTGTATGGGTTGGAGACTATGGCATTGACAAAAAGGCAGGAGTCAGAGCAGGAAGTGGTAGAGTTAAAGGTGTTAAGATTTACACTGGGTGTGACGAGGGTGGACAGGATTAGGAATAAGTATGTTAGAGGGTCAGCCTAGGTTGGACGGTTTGGAGACAAAGCCAGAGAGGCGAAATTACATTGGTTTGGACATGTGCTGAGGAGGAATGCTGGGTATATTGGGAAAAGGATGCTAAGGATGGAGCTGCCAAGTAAGAGGAAAAGAGGAAGACTGTTATCCCACTCCACAAAGGGGGAGCCACCATTGACCCCGGGGACTACCACCCCATTAGCTTGACAAGCCTGGTCTGCAAGGCTATGGAACTTATAAGCAATGACATTGGTAATCTCCAAACTGTGGACCCTCAGTTCGGGTTTGTAAAAGGCAGATCATGTCTCCTAAACCTGATAGACTTCTTTGAAGCGGTCACCAAAGCCGTAGATGAGGGAAAGGTGGTTCACACAAACTATCTAGATCTTGCCAAGGCTTTCAACACCATCTCCAACTCTGGAATTATAGATAAACTCACTAAAATAGGTATAAATTCCTATGTCACAAGATGGGTTGCCAACTGACTCACTGACAGAACCTACACTGTGAAAGTATCAGACTCGAAATCCGACTTCAGATCAGTGACAAGTGGAGTACCAAAGGGTTCAGTCCTGGGTCCTCTCCTGTTTGGTATCTACTTCTCAGAAGTACAGGCCAACACAGAAGGTCTTTGACTAGCGAAGTTTGCAGATGACTGCAAACTAGGAGCCTTAATCGAAACTCCTAACGATGTGGACATCCTACAAAAGGGCCTCTCTGAGACGTATGCCTGGTGTCAAAGCCATGGCCTCAAGCTCAATGCCAAAAAGTGCATTGTCATCCCTTTTGGTAAAAACTCTGTACCCATGAACTACCACATAGGCAGTAGTCTACTTAACACCAAAAGTGTGGTAAGAGACCTTGGGACACAGGTGGACAGTAGTCTCTCCTTTGATAATCACATTGCCACAGTAGTCAGGAAATCCTTCTATGTGGCACACCTCATCACAAAAGTTTTCTCATCCAGCAAAAAAAGAGGTCATTGTTCCCCTTTACTCGTCACTCATTAGACCCATTATAGAGTACAACGCCCCTTTTGGTATGTACCACCCAAGACATCTACAACAACTAAAAAGGCCACAGAAATACCTCACAAAGAGGATTACTGGCCTCAAACAGATGCCCTACGCTGACCATCTCAATAAACTCCAGCTTTACTCCGTCGCATATCGCCTACTCAGAGGCGATCCCTGCCTAACATACAAAGCTATGTCAAACCCAGAGCTGTTGGACATGCTCCACTTAAAGAAATCCCCAATCCCTCTGAGCTACAAGCTCTAGGGACCTAAACCTTGTCACCACAATAAACAGAACATACTGGAGAGATAAGATTCCTGTCCCAGATACTTCCCATACTCTGGAACAAACTGCCTATCTATATCAAACAAAGCTCCTCATTAGCACTCTTCAAGATGATTGGATGGGAGATAGGAAATTCACCCCAGGGATCACTTCTGTGGCTCTGCTTGACAGGGACACAGGAAAATAATTTTCTTGGGTGGCGAAAGCCAGGGTATCTTTTTGGCTACGCTTATGTAGGCCCTAGGGCCAATAGCCTAGTACCTACCTATGAACTTATGAAGGCCTAAGTTAAGGTTTATGGATGTGGTGAGAGAGGACATGCAGGTGGTTGGCATGATGGAGAAAGATGCAGAGGACAAGAAGAAATGGAAACAGACTCTGCTGTGGCGACCCCTAATGGGAAAAGCAGAAAGAAAAAGAAGAAACAAAAAAAGTTCAGTCTACCACTAACCTGGGTAGCATACTGTCCTTGCTTATTATCACTTATAATCTGCTACGTTGTACTTCAAAGTATATCCTATACATATTGTCAGCCTTGCCGATTACAATCATTTTTTTTGCTGTTAACATAAAACTTTCTAAGAAATCGCATTATGTCAGTCATAAACGATCTGTTTTCATTTTCTTTTTCTCAAATGTAACTCTGTGTGGCATTTTTATTCTACTGTGTACTGTTTCCATACCACATATATAAAAAAAACCTTTAGCAAACTGTGACTACCTTATATTGACCCAAAATGGATTAATGTTTATGGTCTAAAATGTCTTGTATTTGGTTTTACTGTTTGCTGAGTTTATTGCTAAGCCTTTCTCTTCATGCCTCTGCTGAAAATGGGCAGCTTATCTACCTAGTTGTGGACCATCCTGGTAAACAAACACAAACAATAAATGTCTTTTAAAATTCATTATTAAAATTTGTACACAATTTCATTGTATTAGATGACAGGGTGTCATCTCATCTTGTAGTGTTTATTTGTAATGCTGTCCTTCAAAATATATCTGTTGTTAGCCATTTATTTAATTCTCTGAATTCTGCTGAAACTCGCTTAACTAATGTATCCTGGCATGAAAGTTTTTCTAGAAGAATAAAAGGCAAAATCACATAAGACTTAAACGCCTTTCCACCCTTTATTTAAACTGATACCAGTTCATCATTGTCTATATGCTTGAATAGCAAAAAAATATTTGAATGTCAAGTGAATTATATGATTTTAATACTTGAAATTTGTTTTGTATTTATTGTATTTACATTTTCCTTGGTGTTCTTAAAATGGTTGTTTTGGCCATAAACATCCAGGTAAATAAACCCTAAACTTAGGTATACGATTGTCACTCAGCAGTAGGCAACAATGAGCAGCTACTGATCGACTGACCTTTCTGTCAGTGTGGTGAAATGGCTACTTCCATGCTGTTAATAGTACACAGTGCTGAAGCTATGCATCTGGCTGTTTTCTCTCATTCAGCAGCATTTTCTAAGAGTGTTATTTGCCAGTATTATAAAGATTAACCCATGTATACTCTGCTCATACTGTTTTAACTGAATCCTAGAACATTCCTGAGCACTAAATGTGACCATTAGTAAATGAGCCCCTTTTAAGAAGCAACATTAATTTAAGGGCTAGAATCAGCTTGCTTAGCCAGTTCTGTAGTATGAAACCAGGACACTGAACTTCAGTGATACCTAGCTCAAAAATGACTTGGGGATAATTATCTCACTGGCTGCGGACCCTCAGGTTTAAGTTGTGTTGAGAGCAGTTCTCTGTTGTAGGAAACTGATGCCCAGGATAGGCAGGATATATCGTTCAGTTGTACTGTACTCTTCTGAGATCTCACCTGCAGTATTGTATTGAGCCATGCCTGCCACACCTCACTATGTATGTACCAGAACACAGTACAAATGCTGCCCTACCTTGTAAAGGGTAGTGATAACTGCTGTGCTGAACAAATTATTTTGTCTTATTCCAAGACTCTGTGACTATTGAATGAGACTATGTTACTGGGGTAAATGGTGGGAAAGAGTCAGGTGGGGCTTGTCCTACTGCAAAAATTTGTATAAATGTATGTCATGTAGTAAAGTTTGTGTTGTGTATTTTCACGCAAATTATTTTCAGCCATTTAGTTTCAGTCAGATGGTGTTTAGTTATCTGGTATTCAGTATAGTGAGTTCATTTTTTTGGTGGGGGGGCTGTCTCAATTCTAATTTTCTGATTTATTTACTAATTAATATTGCACAGTCCCTTGGATGTTGCTACTGTGTTCACCTGTCTTGCTTACTTTTTCTCTCTCTCAATTTAAAAATGTTTTGGTTTTCTATGAGTATTAGTTTAATATCTTTTCTTCCTTTCTTCCCAGTCATTGACTGCTAATCTGTCATTTTGTTTCAAGTGCTGTTTTAAAACATGCATCTAGGAAACTAAGTAGGCATGTCAGTGTTTAGTCTATCTTTAACTCTGATCCATTAAGTACAGAAGAAGTAATTAGGGACCTGGGGACCCAAGTTGATAGCAATCTCTCATTTGACAATTACATGGCCAAAGTGGTTATAAAAACATTTTATATAGCCCACCTAATCATGAAGGGATTCACATCTAGATCAGGGGAGGTCATCGTGCCTCTTTACTCATCCCTCATCAGGCCCATAATTGAGTACAATGCCCCTTTTGGGATGTACCTTACCAGACACCTACAGCAACTGGAAAGACCCCAAAAGTACCACACCAAGAGGATCAAAGGGCTCAAACAGATGCCATATGCTGCCCGGTTAAAGAAACTCCAGCTCTACTCAGTGGCATACCGCCTGCTCAGAGGCGATCTGTGCCTGATGTATAAAGCCATGTCCAACCTGGAATTAATGGACATGCTGCACCTCAGAAAATCCAAATCCCATCGAGCTACGCGCTCGAGAGTCTTGAACTTCAGCACTGAAATAAATAGGACATGCTGGAGGGACAGATTCATAACCCAGAGGCTCCCTTCACTCTGGAATAAAATCCCAGTCCAGGTTAAGCAGAGTCCCTCATTGACTCTCTTCAAGAGGAATCTTGATGAGTGGATGGGAGATCGTAGGTTTACCCCGGGTATCACTTCTGTGTCACTGTTAGACAGAGGCACAATATACTAACCTCAAAAAAGGGCATAGCAAAATTAATTTAAAATGGGTGGTGAAAGCCAAACACACACTGGCTAGGCTTATAAATGCCCTAGGGCAGATAGCCTTATATGAACATATGTATCCACTATAAGTTACATATTTCTGGTAAAGGACGGCCATCCTTTCAGATCTGGGCATGTGTCTATCATCACCAGCAGAATGGTCATGAGGATTTATCATTTAAGTGGAGAGCTGGTGCAGGATGTTTACAGTTGTGTACTTTTTTAATCTTTTTACCCCTGCCAGCCAACTGATCAATCTGCAAAACTCCACACATTTGATACCATGTTGGGGAAGAGCCCAACACAGCATTGCCACCACACAGACAGTCATAAGGGTATTTGTGCTGTAAGCCCTGTCTCTCCATCCCTGCTTCAGGGGAGGAGATATCATAGGTGTAGAGTGGGAACATCTCCAGAACACTTCAGCCCAGCACAAGCAACACAGCCACAGACCAAGTAAAAGACTTTAATGAATAGGTTTAGCGCTTTCTTCCCCTGATAGGGACTTCAACAGAACAACATACACTAATTCGCCCAGCCATTAAATACACTTAAATTAATTAATTACATAGTTTACATTAATTAACACATAATCAACTGGTACATTCCATTAAAAAACATTAAAAAATACATACTATATGTGTGTATACATATAAATGCATAAACTTTAATACACCCATAAAAAATGTCAAACAAAATAATACAGTTTCATGTAAATTCTAACCTAATAAATGTTTTAACTTTAAAATACATGCTGTATTGGTAGCTTCATTAATTCCTGGATACTGAGTTGCATCTAATCTCAGTTGCCATTTCAGCTCACAAATATCCAGGTGTAAATCCACAATTTTACCCTGTAGATCCCTAACTAGCTGTTCAACTACCAAAAACTTAAAATAATGGTCACCATGTTCTTTAATATGCCTATATAAGGCATTGGTGATTCTCCCTTTCCTAATATCTGTATTATATTCACTAATCCGATTTTTAGAAATCCTGCTTGTCTTTCCTATATAAAAAAATTGACACATTTGGCACTTAGCCATGTAAACAACATTGGAACTACCACAATTAAAATGCCCATTTCTAATAATGTCCTTACCATTAAGTTTGAATTTATCATTAGTTTACAAAATATGTGCCCAAAAATTACACATCCCATACTTAAAATTCCCATTTGGTCTATTAGTGCTTCTACTTAAATTCCCACTGTTTACCTCAAAAAGGTTTTTAAATGATCTGTCCTTTCTATATACTATTTTTGGGGGGACCCTCCCCACTTTTTGTTCAATACTGATATAACTCAAAATATCCCAGTTTTTGATGATTACCTCAGAAACCCTACTTGCATCAAAGTTATATGTTGTAATAAAACTTGACCCATAGTTTTTACTAACCAGTCCTCTATTATTGTCTTGTCCAATAACAGGCACCAATCCACTTATATTGATAGGCCCACCCAATAATGGCCTATAAATGCCTTTCATACGTTTCCTATAACTTCCTTAATTATCTTATCCAAAAAAATCATTGGGTATCCCCTTTTAACAAACAAATTCATTATAAATTCCACTTCATCCAAAAAGTCACAATCCAGGTTTACCATTCTGGCCGCCCTCAACAGTTGTCCCTTGACTATTGACTTTTTTTTTATGTGTGGGGTGCCAGCTACTGAATTCCAAAAAAGAATTTTAGAAAGTGGGCTTTCTGTAAGTCTTAGAACGTAACATTTCCTTATTGTTGTCCCAGATCAAATCCACATCTAAATAAGATATTTGCTCTTTACTATAATGGTATGTAAACTGCAAAATTTCCACAGTGCTGTTAATATAAACCAATAATTCATTAAGCTGTCTTTCAGGCCTTTTGACAACGCAAACAAGTCATCTAAAAACCTGGTATATATAACATTCAACCAGTGTACACTATTCATTAAATATTCCTGTTCCCAAAAGGTCATGATGAGATTTGCAAAAATGGGGGTGCAAGCTGCCCCCATTGCTACTCTGGTTAACTGCTTAAAATACTGACCCTCAAAATTAATATAATTATTACTCAGAACAGTATCCATAAGGGCAATAATTTTGTTAATCGAGTCCTGATCATATATACCAGTCTTAAGCAACTGTGTTTCCAACCACTATAATCCCTCATCATGTGGTACAAAGAAAAAAAGATGAACAACATCAATAGTCAACATTATCACACCTGAAGATGTCTTGATGATGTCCAATTTCTCCAAACAAATGCCATGAATCCTTAGTAATGTATCTACATTTTGTTAAACCTTTTTGCATACTATAATAAATTTACTAATGAAACACGTTTTTGATTTTTTGACCGTCCACAATAGGGCGAAATTTCAAATTAAATATGCCCTTGTGAATTTTTGATATTCCAAAAATATTGGGTACCTTGGGGTGTTTATTTTTCATGTATTTGTATTCATCCAGGCTTATCTGGCCCTGAAATAACATGTCATCCAGGGCTAAATCAATCTTCCGATAGGCTGTATGAAACTCATTTAAGGAACTCTCATCATAAGTTCCATCCATTAACATCAAATTCATTTTATCTAAATAATCACTTTTATTCATCAACACCACCCCACTCCCCTTATCTGGTTTCATTATACATACTGTTTTATCATTAATAAATTCTTTTAAAAGTTTTTCTTCCTTCATGGTCAAATTACTAACATAATCTAAACGGGGATGTTTATACAACCGCCTAATTTCTTTCTCACATATTTTTTCATATACACGTACAACATTATTTAGTGGGGGATTAAAAGTACTTAGTTTACTAAGTCGGCATTCTCCTATCTCACTAGTATCCTTACGTCCATTAAACCAAATTTTTAGGTTTAATTTACGTGTGAAGCACTTTAAATCAATTAATGTATCAGCCACATTCCCCCTTGTTGTAGGAACAAAGGTGAAGCCCTTTGCCAGAAGGTTTGCATGATCCACGCCCACTTTTTTTGTGGAGTAATTATAAATCTTAAAATCATTTGCACTGTTGTTAATAATAATATATGGCTCGCTACCTTCATCCTTGTTATCCATGCTTTCCACATATTGAGTCAACAAAGAATCAGAACTATCACCATTTACAAAATACTCGGAACTGTCAACTTTTGTTTCACTAGTGTCACTTAAATAATTCTCATTGGTATTAAAATCATTACTTAACATAAATATAGTTCGCTCCATATTAACATTTACAGAATGTTGATTTATTTCCATAAGGTTACCCATTATGGGCGTGGATAAAAAATATCAACCGCACCTTCAGTATTGAAATGGCATACATTACTACCCACAATAAACCCCACAACTTCCGTTTCAACTTCTTTACTCATGTCCAATGCATTTAAAACACTTAAAACATTTAAATCATTTGAATCCTTTACATCATTTGCTATATCAGTGGTTGCCCCACTCGGGGAACTTCCACAATGCTAGTGCATAAATCAATCCTTTCCGGCTCATAAAGTTTTTCATCACATATTTCACTTACTTTAAAAAAAAATCAACTATAGCAATGTCCATCAATTCGTCAGCTATTAATTCCTGTTCTCTACTAGCCACTTTACCCTCCAATTTCCACAGGGTAAAATTATGGATTTACACCTGGATATTTGTGAACTGAAATGGCAACTGAGATTAGATGCAACTCAGTATCCAGGAATTAATGAAGCTACCAATATAGCATGTATTTTAAAGTTAAAACATTTATTAGGCTGGAATTTAAATGAAACTGTATTATTTTGTTTGACATTTTTTTGGGTGTATTAAAGTTTATGTATTTATATGTATACACACATATAGCATATATTTTTAAATGTTTTTAATGGACTGCACCAGTTGATTGTGTTAATTTATGTAAAGTATGTAATTAATTTAAGTGTATTTAAAGGCTGGGCAAATTCGTGTATGTTCTGAGGGAGTCCCTATCTGGGGAAGAAAGGGCTAAACCTATTCATTAGTCTCTTACTTGGTCTGTGGCTGTGCTGCTTGTGCTGGGCTGAAGTGTTCTGGAGTTGGTCTATACTGTTTTTCCATGTAGAGTGGGAACATCACATGTTAAAACTGATATTGCCCACTTGACTGGAAGCACTGCACTGAGATGCCCCTTCCCCTCATTCTAAAGAGAGCTTTGCATTCTCAGAGTTCCCATTCCTCTCCATCATGAAACCAGCATAGGTTTACATTTAGGTGTTCGGTTTGAAAATGGGTATGTGCAGCTCGGTGCTAATTTGGAATGACTAAGTCTGTTGCATGTCCGCCTCTCACTGTCTGTCTTTGCAAACTGCTGCTGACTAGCATGCCCTGCATAGAGTCCGATTAGGTGCACTTGTGATCAACAGCACAGCGCAACTCCCTATGGAAATGTCAGCACTCATAAAGTACGAGTATGCTGATATGCAAAACAATATATATATATATATATATATATATATATATATATATATACACACACACACACACACACACACATAGACCAAAAGTCCCATAGAAGAGTGAATCTTGAACATTGGTCTTCTCCTTTAAACTTCTTTTTCAAGCATCACACCTACACCTCCTGAAATTATACACTTACACAACTCCAAGTTCACAGTATCTGGGGGAAAAGGGAATATTCCAGGAAATGGCAGTCTTTAGACTTAGTATATGTAAATTTGTTTTTTCACCTTCAATCTCCATGTTTCGGTACTCCTTGTAGCAGGTCCCAATATTTCATATGGTAACATTACAGGGCATTGCATGGGGAAGCAACTAGTTTGTGAGGTTCCTAACTGGCTATAATGATGCAAACAGGTAAGCTCTGCACCTCACCTTATATAGTCCAGCTAAGCAGTACAGAAGACTGGTAACTAGAATGCAGTGTCGTGTAAGGTAAATGCCAAACTCGCTTTACACTTCTTATTGGCAGTGTTTAGGAAATCACACATTTCAAAGTAAGACTGTTAAACGAAAAGGTAATTTTGTCTAGTTTTAATACTTAGGACTTTGACTACCAGTATTTTGTAGGCGTTTTATTAACTTTGATTAGTTTGTTTTAGGCTTCACTAAATTGTGTGATATTGTCAGGTCTTTAGTTTTGACATATGTTACCATGGTATGCGTTGGCACACTGGGGATGTATATTTAACACAAAACAAATTAAATGAAGATATGGGATTATCACAGTACTTGGGTAAACAAGTCACACAAAGCTTATGTTTAAGAAACAAAGGGCTTGATGTTTCCTTCCTACTATCCATGACCTTGTTTTTTATTTTATTTAATTACTTTACAAGCAGGTTTCCTTACTAAAGTTATTAACAGTGTTGGCTCAATGGCATAGAGGCTTGAAGCCTGAACTATGCCTCAAATGGCCTTGCTTCAGTTAGTAGCCCAGACACTGGAGTAACTGATCAGAAAGGATGGAAGTGAGTGGCCAGTGTTGGCTTGCCAGTCTTGGAGGGAGGTGGTCCTTTATGCTGATAAACTGACTAGTCTACTAAAGCAAGAGTGTAGCTATGTGTGGAATGGTGGCATGTGTTTGCCTCTGCCATTATTTGATAAACAGTAGCCTATTGGGTGCCATGTCCAAGGCTGTTCATCTCCCCATGGGAGGCCCGTGTGCTATGTACAAGGCTGTTCATCTCCCCATGGGAGGCCCGTGTGCCATTAAGCTTATGTTCCAGGTAAATAGGACTGGGGACCTGTGCCATTACCATAAAAAAAAAAAAAAGTGATGATTGCCTTGGATGTCAACTTTTGTCCTGGAAGGATAAGTGGGAAGATGATGGTTGGTAGGCATTGAGGCAAAAACAAATGACAAAAATTAGTAACAGCTAATAGGGTTTAAGATGGGTAGAGCAGGATGCAATATTTTTAATTACCAAAGACAGTTTTACTAACATGCTCTACGTTTATGCTTGCAAGGTTAAAAAGCATAATTATTTATGATGGTTACTGCAGTTGATTTTCTGAGTGGAGTTGGTGTAACAATGCAGACACACACAAGGGTGTCAGAAACAGTTGTCTGTGCTATCTGCCCTAAAGAAAAATATATTTTCTGCATCTTTATTGTTTACCATCCTGAATTGAGATTATGGGCATTGACCGACATCTTTGATAGTCATGCATTTGCAATCAGTTTATTTTTCACTTTGATACATTAGCGCTGTGGCTGCGTTGTGGCAGTCATTACTGCATGACCTTAAAGCTGAACAGATTCTATCTACCTCCATACACACATGCAAACACACACACACACACACACACACACACACACACACACACACACACACACCTACCATCAAAACCTCCAAAATGGTCATTTCTTGTTGCGGCTGTGCCCAGAACATGGTAGTCATTAAATTAATTAGCTGGCCCTCTATGTATCTCCCAGAACTGAATTGAACTTCTAGGAAAATGAAAACAAATGAATGTTTACATTTTACAATACTTTTTATCAGAAGTTTTTAAGTACGAGGATTGTTTCTGTTAGCATTTTAACTTGTTTCTTCGGTACTGTTACTGGAATGTTTTGCTGTTGACTGGTAGAAAGAGATACTTTGTCATCAAACAACAGGATTATCAAGATTAGTCAAATGTGGAAAAAAATGGTAGGAATATTTCAAGATTTAATTGTTGGGAGAAACTTTTTGCCTACACTTTTGAAAACCCAGTGTTTTGCACCTGTCTTTTTTGAAGCAAAGTATTTTTTTTTTATTATTGTGTTTTTGTTGGGCTAAGCCTTTTCAGTTCTGTTTGCACTCTTGCCTGTATTGTAGCCTGTTTGCCTGCTGAAAGACATATTGTAACAGCAGTGTTTTTTGTATGTATACATGAGTGTCTGTGTTTTTAAACCTCTTTTTTATGGGTGTATAGACCTTAAAGAAAATCCTGCAATTTTTATGCCTAAAAATATATTTTGTCAACATAGCAGTTTAAAAAAAACAACATATAATAATGCAGTTTACTTATTCTCTTTGCAACAATACTATTTGCTTAATCTGAAGTGGCAAAAACATTTTGTTTATTTCACAGCAAGAGGTTCTCTGGTTCGATCCTCGGCTGGGGTGCCTTCTGTGTGGAGTCTGCATGTCCTCCCTGTGGTCGCGTGGGTTTCCTCCGGGTGCTCCAGTTTCCTCCCACATCCCAAAGACATGTTGTAGGTGGATTGGACACTCTAAATTGGCCCTAGGCGTGAGTGCGTGCGTGTGTGTGCCTTCTGTGGAAGGTTGGGTATCAGGCTGGCAACTCGACACCATAAAACTCCACTGCCAATCATGAGCAGACAGGTGATCCGCTGTGGTGACCCCTAACCGGGAAAAGCCGAAAGAAGAAGAAGAAGACGACTGTGTAAATAGTATATTGTTAGTGGGAAGGAGGAGAGAGAGAACAGGCGTAGACATAAAAATGCAGAGATGCAGTAGCAAAATCATATGAGACTAGAACTGCCATCATAAAATAGTCCTGCATAGTAAATGATTCATAGAAGCATGAAACACCTGTTATTGGCTTGGATATTTTTTCTGCACAACACATCTCTATGTGGAATGCTGCCTTTTTTTTGCAAATGTGATGAGAATTTAAGTATTTTAAAACCTTCACATACTGAGTAGCTATGGAGAATTAAAGCTGCCGTTTATTTCAGGGTGATTACCATATTCTTTTCTTTGTCCCCACAGCAACGCAAGCTGCAGATGTGGTTGGGTGCTTGCATTATTAGCATTTGCCTTTTATGCAATATGAATTAATTCTGAGTGTATTTTTAGGGGTAGTGTTGAGGTGTTTACTATGAGATGATGTGTATTGTTTGGAGCTTAGAAATGTTAATATTGTGTAAGATGTGCAGAATTTTTAACAGTTTTCTTTTAATAATATGAAAGTTTTTTTTTTCGGGGGGGGGGGGTTGCCATGTTCACAGTTACCTTCACAAGCTGCTTCACCCATACTTCTCAACCTCTTAGCATAGCAAATCTGGACAAAGCCAAAACTAATGGGGATTCGAGTTAGGGGAAAGCTTTAAATATTGCTTTTGCAAACTTAGAAATCCATCCATCCAGCCATCCTCGACTACTTATCCCATTTTTGCACGTGGGGTCGGGGTGTCACTTCAACAGTGACAAATCTCAAGCCAAGGTTTATACAGCCAGGTGGCTAGCCATGCAGCGGTAGTTCATCTGTGCTACTCACTCATGCACACTCGCTCCTAAGGCCAATTTAGAGTGTCCAGTCCACCTGATGCATGTCTTTGGAGTGTGGGAGGAAACCGGAGCACCCGGAGGAAACCCACGTGACCACAGGGAGGACATGCAGACTTCACACAGAAGACACCCCAGCCGAGAACTGAACCAGAGAACATCTTGCTGTGCGGTGACCATGCTACCCACTAAACCACCGCGGCCACCCTCTTGCAAGTTTACTTTTCTTGCAAACTTAGAAAGTTGATAGAATAACAAATTTAACATTAACATCCATTTTTCTGAAGCATATAAAGTCTGTAATTCAAATGTCTGTCATTATTTAGTGACTTAAATCCTCAATGTTTTGCCAGAAAACCACACATTTGAGGAGAAACAGAACAAAATTATGAATCAGAAGTCTGATTATTCTGCAAAAACGTGAACAGTTGAGAGGCATGGGATTACCTCATCATGGAATGGTACACTCTATATGTTCTAATAGGTGGTTTTGAAAGGAAATTCGGATTCTGTTTGTATTTAAACTCTGTCTCACCTCTCCAGAGTGTACTGAGCCAGAAGTCAGAGCTGCAGCTTTTAGTTGCTTCTTGTTATCTCGAATTGAAGTTCTAACAAGTGGAGAAAGTTGAAACAAAGGCTTCTAGATAGATCATAGACTTGCTGGACATTTTTCACCTTGATTCCTTAAACATTTAAAATTAATAATTAGAAATAAGCAACACATGGTGGATTTTTTTTCTGTCATCAATTTATCTGTATGAAGCATTTTTTTTTTTTATTTTCCTCTGTCCAGCTACAATATTGTCTTGTGGTTTCAGTTCTTTATAGAAGTACAGAGTTTGAATTTATCCATTCATAAAAACTTATGGCTAATGTCATATTTTACTAGTGTAGAATAACCTGACATCATTGGTGTGACTATTGGTATCTAACCCTTTTGAAGAGAGACTGCTTGGCTGTCAGATATTATACTTTAATATTGGTTGGCTGAATGAAAGAGAGTTTGTTAACTGAGATATTGGTATCGGATTAGTAATTTGATTGGTGTCAATGTATCATGAATGCAGGAAGGAGGTACTGCTACTGGAGTCTGCATGCCCTCCCTGCATTTGCATGGGTTTCCTCTCACATTCCAAAGACGTGTCTGGAGCTTTTCTCCCCGGGCCTCTTCTGAAAGTGGGATCTGTCCCATTCTGACTTTCCCGGTAAACAAATGTTAAATAAGTAAATTGTCTTTCTTGAGAAAGTGTGTGTGAGTGAGTGTGTGTGCGCAGTCATGTGCACTTCAGCGTGCATTCACTTGTGTGTGTGAGTGTGTGTGTAATTCATCTATGAAAAATCTGTTAAGTCTCTATTACTGCTGACATTGACTAGAAAGAAGGCTGTGAGCTCAGACTGGCATGAGTGAAATTCGCAAGTGTCCGTGATTACAGCTGTGTTCTATAGTTGACGTTATTTGGGTGTGACAGGTGTTCGTCATAACCCAGCACAGTAGTGTATATTTGCCATAAGTTCTTAAGGCCAGTTACACCTTGTGTACATAATTAATTGCAGCTGTTCAGGATTCAAAACATTGCAAACCTTTTCCTCTTAAACAGGTGTCAGTGGTATGGATTTAGTCTCAATGACCCCTACACCTAACATATTTGGTGACAGTAGTGCTGGAATTAAGGCCAATACCCCTACTCATCAGATGTTTGGTGGCAGTTTTGGGATTCAAACCACAGTCATCCTTCACTGTTACCACAGTAAGTCAAAATAGTGGGGAGATGAGTATTTGTGACATTGTCACATCCTGTGTTCAAGTCTGAAGAAATAAGTAGTGTACATTGAAGAACAAGGGAACCAAGCATATCCTCACCACAGTATCTCTAAGATGTTCATCGTGTTACCCTGCTGCAGTCATCACACTTGGGTTATCCTGCCGTCAGGCGGTCTCGCAGTCGGCCCGAATTCCAAAGTCTTGGTCCGGCGTCGGTTGCTGTCGCTTCTTCCCTGATGTCAGTGCGCCAGGGGTATATAAGAGGCATCCAATGCCATTTTCTTCAGTCTTTCTTGCCGCGCGGTGCCCGAAGCAGAAGCAGTTCACAAGTGCCGGTCGGCCAACACCTGAGATTTTCGAATAGAGTTTCAGTCCGAAGTCTTCAAAGCTAAGTACCCCGTTGGGGAGCCTTTTCTTGCCTCAGTCTGATGTCAGAAAAAGTTAACAATTGCATTTCTTGTGGGAAGCAAATACCTCATAAGGGCTTTCATTCTTATTGTATACCTTGCCTAGGCCCAGACCACGATGTCACTGGTTGTCGGTTTTGTGCTAGGTTCAATAAGCGAACTATAAAGAGACGTTTTGATTTCGCACAACACTACTTCGGCAGGAAATTTAATTACACTATGCCATCAGAGCAGCTGACTACCGGCGTGCATAAAAAAACGCAAAGATAAAGACAGGCAGCCTAGATCCAAGCCAGACTCCGAGGCCTCGGCCTGGCCGGTTCTCCGGTTTTCAGTGAGGCGCCTACGTAGCCCCTGGCTACCGCAGAATTGGAACCCCAGACCGCTTCTGATTCTCTAGCAGGGAGTTCTAGGCCAACGCAGCCATTTTCTTTAGGCTCTACCGACGACATTGCAGAAGGAGAAGCCGGTGCTGTAGAAACACCTTCGGTTTCAGAAGGTGTCTTCAGACCGACTACTCTCACCATAAAATCTTATGCTAAGCTTAAGACTCCTCTAAAACCAAAAAAGACTGCACTTCAGTCTCCAGTTCAAGGCCCCATGCCTAAGAAACAGATGCTTAAAATGGCTGAAGATTTGATTTCGTTAATCAGGGGTTCCCAACCCCCCCCCCCGACAAAAGGAGAGGAGAATTATGCCTCCTCTGATCAAGTGTCTATTTCCTCAGGCTCCTCTGAGGAGCAGGATTACTCCTTTCCCCCTTATGAAGATTCTGATGCTGAAGATTCCATTCCCTCAGCTTCTCCCCATGAAGACTATTCCTTTGGGGAAACCTTACATACCATGAGGGAACATTTCCACTGGGAAGGTCAGGACTACTCCGACTCAAAGAAAAGGCTCCGAGAGTTTCTTTTACTCCCCCAGCACAGACCACTTGCTATCCCCCCAGTTTTAGACATTGTGGATGATGTTTACTTAGAATCTAGTCTAAATCCAGATTCTCTGCCTCCTGCTCCAGCCAAACCAGATAGATACTATAGAGTGCCTGACTCGCACAAATTCCTTTACAAAAGCCCTGTTGCTGATCCAGAGACCATCTCCCAGGGTCCCAAAGGGGCTAAGGCTTCTATGGCTAAAAATCCTGTACCCTCTGTAAGGGACTCCAGAGCACTAGATAGGTGGGGGAAGAAGGTTTACACCTCAGCTACTCTAGCTATGAGAGCACTAAATTGTCAATTTCACATGCTTAAATACCAGCAATTCCTAATGTCTCAAATAAAACAAAAGATGAGCACGCACCCTCAACAGTCTGAATTCAAGGAAATGCAGGATCTGTTGCATGCAGCTGAACAGGTGGGCAAACATACTTTACAATGTGGATTTGATTCCTTGGAGGCTTCCTGTAGAGCAGCTGTTACTGGGTCTGTTATACGTAGACATGCTTGGTTAAAGGAACAAATTCTGCCTGATCATGTTAAAGCAAAGTTACTAGATGTGCTCCCTTACAGCAGGATGTCTTATTTGGGGTTAAATCAGAAGAGGTTTTAAAGAAAATGGAGGATAAGGCAAAATCTATGCAGACTATCAAAGATTTCTTACAGGTACAGCCCCCACGCTTCAGCAGAAATTGGCCAACAAAAAATTGGTCCTTTCCAGCTTCTGACAGACCACAGAGGGGTAAATACAGGCGCCCAAGGGGCAGAGGACAAGCACAAATCCTTTACAAACCTCGACAATGGGGCACTGCAACAAAGAAAGGAGGAGAAGACAGGTCCCAAACTACTAAAAGGCAAACGCAATGACTTAAACCTCAAACTGCCAAGCAAAACTCTCTTGGCAGCTCCCTTGGGAGGAAAATTAGCACTTTTGCAGACAACTGGCGCATCGTCACAAAGGACAAATGGGTCCTGGACATTATCTCACAAGGATACAGATTCCATTTCCACACCTTGCCAAGGATAAATGGAATGCCAAACCTGCCACAAAATCAATGGGCAGAGGCACAAAAACAAAGTACAGCTCTCATGGACATGAGATCCATTCAACTGGTACCTACACAGGAGCAAGGCCAAGGATTTTATTCAAGGCCCTTTCTAGTCCCCAGAAAGGACAATGCTTGGAGACCCATTCTGGACCTTTCAATTCTAAACACCTTCTTGCAAGTACCCATATTCAAGATGCTAAAACTACAGCAGCTTCTTCCCATGTTGGGCAAGAAAGCTTGTCTAGTAACGTTGGACCTCAAGGAGGCATACCTGCATGTCCCTATCAGACAAAATTGCAGAAGATACCTCCATTTCATTGCAGGTTCAACCCATTACCAATTCTCTGCACTGCCCTTTGGCTTATCTACTGCGCCCAGGGTCTTCACAAAATGCCTGGCACCAGTAATTGCATACTGCAGACAAAGAGGAATTCAAATATACCCATACCTGGACGACTGCCTCATCCAAGCAGAAAGCAAGGACATTCTCTTACAACATCTGGCTTTTGTAAAACACCTTCTAAGTTGCCTAGGGTACACAGTAAACGAAAAGAAATCAAAACTAGTGCCCTCACAAAATATGACATTCCTGGGTGCCAGCTTGAATACAATGGCCCAGATGGCTTATCTGATGCCAGACAAACAACTACAATTAACTCAATACTTCAAAACAATGGCAACAAAGACCAAACTCCCTGCAAGAAAAATTCTGCAGCCTTGGGCTTCATGGCATCTTGCATACTACTAATACCATTTGCAAAACTGCATATGAGGAAATTACAATGGTACCTAAAAAGCGTATGGACTCAACACAGCCACAGTTTGGAAACAATGATACCTCTCATTCCCTGCCTTCAACAGGAGTTTCTATGGTGGTCACAGGCATGTCACCTCAACAAGGGTCAGCCTTTCACCTTACCCCCGGCCAGGCAAGCTATGACAACAGATGCATCGGACTACGCCTGGGGGCACACATGGCAGGATGGTGCGTTCAAGGCATATGGACTGCAGATCAAAGGAATCTGCACATCAATCACAAAGAAATGCTAACTGTACAGAATGCCCTGACAGCCTTCAAGGACCTCTTACATCCAGGACAGCTTACAATACGGACAGACAACACCACAGTAATATGGTACATAAACAAACAAGGGGGTACACACTCCTGCCCTCTATGCAGGCAAGCAATGACCTTGTGGAACACAGCACTGGCTTACCAAGTTCAATTACAAGCTCAATTCCTGTCAGGAAAAAAGAACACATTGGCAGACGACCTAAGCAGAAACATCATGGATCCCCACGAGTGGAAACCGGATCCACAAGTATTTGCAATGATGACTCAAAAATGGGGGCACCCAGACATGGACCTGTTTGCCAGCCCCCAAAACTATCAGCTAACAAAGTTTTGCACAAGGACATTTCACCATCAAGCTTGGAAAGTGGACGCACTCTCATTCAGTTGGAAAATGCTGACAGTATATGCCTTCCCTCCATTGCCCCTTCTCACAAAGGTGCTGCTGAAAGTCAGGATGGAGAGACCCCGAATGATACTCATTGCCCCAGACTGACCATGCCAGCACTGGTACCCACTATTAAGGAATATGGCCCAGGGCCCACCATGGATTTTACCACAAATTACTCATCTGCTCACTCAGCAACACGGTCAGATTCTACACAGCCAGCTCAAAACCTTAAATTTGGCTGCATGGCAAATCACCTAAACAACCAGCCAGCTCCTCTTTCACAAGCTGTTATGGATGTTATTCTGGAAGTCAGGAGGCCCAGTACCAGGAAAGCCTACTTAGACAAATGGAAAAGGTTTTGTGCCTGGAACCAAGCTAAAGGCCAAAATACCCTTCAGCCGGACATACCTCAGATTCTACAATATTTAACTGAGATGTTACACAAAGGGCTTTCTTTTTCATTTATTAAAATCCACTCCTCAGCTATTTCAGCTCACTACAACACGGATCCTCCCTTATTTTCACATCCACTTCTAAGGCAGTTTCTCAGAGGGACCAAAAACATTAGGCCTCCCAGGAGAGCACCAACACCAACTTGGGACCTCAATTTTGTTCTGGAAAAACTTACGCTACCTCCTTTTGAACCAGCTTTCTCAGCTGACTTAAAGTTTATATCATGGAAGACTGCCCTGCTGCTAGCAATTACTTCAGCCAGAAGAGTCTCAGAGCTTCAGGCACTAATGGCAGTAGAGCCTTTCCTCAGTTTTCATCAAGACAGAGTTTCTCTACGAATAAACCCCTCCTTTATGCCTAAGGTGGTATCCAGTATGGCTCTAAATCAAACCATCCATTTACCCACCTTCTTTCCAAATCCACAGAACAAAGGAGAAAGACTCCTGCATTCCTTGGACATTCACAGGCAGCTATGTTACTACTTGGATAAAACTAAGGTTTTCAGAAAATCTGGCCAGCTTTTTGTATCCTAAGCTACAGCATCACAAGGAAAGGCTATCTCAAAACAGACCATTTCCAAATGGATAGGGCATTGCATACGTTTTTGCTACACCCACCATGGAAAACCAGATGTTCTTCATCTCACATTGCTGCAGTCCTAACACTGTAGTCCCGCTGGTCGGCCGGCCCAATATCAGAGATAAGGCTGACGCTTCCACCTAGCCATGAGCTTTGAACCACCATGTTCAAAATATAAAAATTATCTGCTTCTGAATCAAGGAAATGAAAGGTTGATGTGATAAGGAAGGCAAGAGAGTGATGATGTTACAGTACAAGTTTCAGTGCATGTGGTAGGGTAATGGTTTGCATTCTGTCTAGGATGATGCTGTTTCCTCTAGAATTGGGCCTCCTCTGCCATGTTCCACTGAGAGATTCTGCCTGGCTGAGGGATAAAAATTTATCTGACCATGTTAAAACTAGGATTTTGGATGCTTTGGATGCCCTGATGTCTCTCTGTTGTCTCCTGTTGAGGCAGTTAAAAAGAAAAGAAGAGAGAAAGCCAAAGACATGCAGACTGTTATGCATTTTGTTAGGTTCAGCTTGAGTTCAACTTAAGATTATTGGCCTTTAATGGGTGGACTTTATCCTTCTTATGATTCCCAGTCTAGGGTAGTCAGGGGACGCGGGCAGGGCAGAGGTGGGGGCTCTTCAGGCCTAGAACTGGGGGGGTTCCTGTTCTCAACAGTCTAGGGTTAGTCAGTCCTTTCTCTTCCAAACAGACCCCAATGACCTACCTTTTCCAGAACCTTCTCGCCTTGGCAGCAACCTTTGGGAAGCTTGGGTTGGCACTTTTCAAAGAAAATTGGAGTTTGATTACCCAAGACAAGATGGGTGTTGGATATCACCACACCACGGGTACAGGTTTTATTTCACTTGCCTCCCCTCTTTTCAAAGGCATAGAACATTCCTCCTCAACAAAAAGAGAGGGCTCACAGCAAATTTTCTCTGTTACTCCAAATAGGGGCCTAAGTTTTTCCTGCTAGCATAAGGCCCCACTCTACCAGGGCAGCAGCTACATCTACAGCCTTCCTCGGGGGGGGGGGGGGGGGTGCCAACCAAGGATATTCTGGAAGCTGCAACTTGGAGTTCAGTACACGCCTTCACCAAACACGATCACTTACCTCTTTACTCTAAGACTAGAGCTGGCTTCACCACTGCAGTTTTGCAGGGCCTTCTAGCTTCCTCTAACCCTGTTTGACTCCACCTCCCATCCTTAGCTTTGGGATTCTACCCAAGTGTGATGACTGCAGCAGGGTAACACGATGAACATAGTACAGTTTTGTACCTACCATAAATGTAGCTGTTCGAGTGTATACCCTGCTGCAGTCCAGGTTACCCTCCCTCCATCCCCTCTGACCTAACTAAAACCTTTCAATACCTTAAAATCTGATACAACGTTTGTGGTGTATTTGCTTATAGCTGGAGGGATGTTTTGTTTGTGCTAAACTTTTATTATTGGTACTATCTACTGACCACCTTTTGGGGGGGCAGCTGACATCTGGGGCAAGAAAAACTGAAGAAAATGGCGTCGGATGCCTCTTATATACCCCTGGCGCACTGACGTCAGGGAAGAAGCGACAGCAACCGACGCCGGACCAAGACTTTGGAATTCTGGCCGATTGCAGGACCGCCTGACAGCAGGATAACCCAAGTGTGATGACTGCAGCAGGGTATACACTCGAACATCTTCATTTATGGTAGGTACAAAACTGTACTTTATGCCATATAAGGAGTTATTTCTTTGCAGAAGGAAGCATATCCTGATTTTTGTTGCACAGGAGTTGTCTCAGGCTTTTGCTAGGAGACATTATCTAAAAAGAGCACATTGATTTTAAAACGTAAATTGCTGCAGCTTGGTATCTTATCCTCCTGTTATCCAGAGGGAAAGGGTATTACATTATAACAGGTTCTTTGGTTAGTACTATGTAGGCAGCTCGTACAACCATGCCCAGTCATTCAACCTGTGGGATCATACCTCTCAACCTCTTAGTGCAAGAAATCTGGACAGAGCCTGACCAAAGAGGGGGAGGGACAAAGGCCCAAAAATAGAGACAGATTTAAAATATTGTTGTAATAAACTTAGAAAGTTGCTAGAGTAACAGGGTTTATGTTAACATACATTTTCTGAAGGATATGAAATCTGAAACTCATATGTATGTCATTATTTAGTGACTTCAGTCCTCAGGTAATCTAAGTGATTTGCTAGAAAACCACACATTTTAAGGGAAATACACCAAAAATATGAGGCAAAATCTGGACATTCTGCGAAAATCTGGACAGTTGAGAGGTATGGTACTGGGGACTATAACTAGTAGGTCTACCTTCCGTGTTGATGTGGGCCATGCTGTTAATCCTTGAAGTAAATGAATGGACACTCATTCAGTTTTCAAGAGTAGATTTCAAGGAGATTGTTACAATGCAGTGAAACATGACTTGGTTGATAGTTACTTGAAATGAAACCTCAGCCTCTGAAGTAGATGCAGCACTTATCACCTGTACTGTTGTTCTTCTGGAAACCTTGCTGGCACAGGAATACATGTACAGTTAGAGTAATCATTCTGCGTGACTAGAAAGCACAAAAAATGTTTTATGGATGTTCTTGCATACAGGTCATGTACACTCAATGTAGGCTTTATTGAATCTGGCCCATTGTGTATTTTGCTTTGAAATGGTAGTAATTAGTTTCTGAAGTTTTTTCTTAGCTAGCAAGGATACTTTGGAAAATTACATCTTCAGAATTTGAATTTGGAAATAAATGATGACTGTCTGATGTAGAAAGTTAATTGTGTTTGGGGGAGGAGAATACAGGTATGTGTGTGACTGGAATATACTGAATTGGTTAAGAAGGGAGGTGATGATTAGTGATCAGCAGTATGGTTTCATGCCAGGAAAGAGCACTACAGATGCGATGTTTGCTCTGAGAGTGTTGTTGAAGTACAGAGAAGGTCAGAAGGAGTTGCATTGCGTCTTTGTGAACTTAGAGATAGCATATGACAGGGTGCCTAGAGAGGAGTTGTGGTATTGTATGAGGAAGTCGGGAGTGTCAGAGAAGTATGTAAGAGTGGTACAGGATATGTATGAGGGTAGTGAGACAGCGGTGAGGTCTGTGGTGGGAGTGACTGAAGAGTTTAAGGTGGAGGTGGGATTACATTAAGGATCAGCTCTGAGCCCTTTCTTATTTGCAATGGTGATGGACAGGTTGACATATGAGATCAGACAGGAGTCCCCATGGACTATGATGTTTGCAGATGACATTGTGATCTGTAGTGAGAGTAGGGAACAGATGGAGGAGACCCTGGAGAGGTGGAGATATGCTCTAGAGAGAAGAGGAATGAAGGTCAGCAGGACTAAGACAGAATATGTGTTTGAATGAGAGGGAGGATAGAGGAATGGTGAGGATACAGGGAGTAGAGTTGGCGAAGGTGGATGAGTTTCAGTACTTGGGATCAACAGCTCAGAGTAATGGTGAGTGTGGAAGAGAGGTGAAGAAGAGAGTACAGGCAGGATGGAGTAGGTGGAGAAGAGTGTCAGGATGATTTGTGACAGACGAGTACCAGTAAGAGTGAAAGGGAAGGTCTACAAGAGGGTAGTGAAACCAGCTATGTTATGTGGGTTGGAGACAGTGGCATTGACAAAAAGGCAGGAGTCAGAGCTGGACGTGGCAGAGTTAAAGATGTTAACATTTGCATTGGGTGTGACAGGGGTGGACAGGATTAGGAATAAGTATATTAGAGGGTCAGCCCAGGTTGGAAGGTTTGGAGACAAAGCCAGAGAGGCAAGATTACATTGGTTTGGACGTGTGCTGAGGAGGGATGCAGAGTATATTGGGAAAAAGATGCAAAGGATGAAGCTGCCAGGTAACTGGAAAAGAGGAAGGCCTAAGATAAAGTTTATGGATGTGGTGAGAGAGGACATGCAGGTGGTTGGTGTGACAGAGCAAGATGCAGAGGACAGAAAGAAATGGAAACAGATGATCTGCTGTGGCAACCCCTAATGGGAGCAGCCAAAAGAAGAAGACGACATATAAAGGTCAGATTTAGGTGTTCTGTTGTGCACAGGTTTCTAGGAGTATTTATTTAATAAGGTTTTGTGATGGCATTAAGTCTTTAATTTATTCGAATAAAATGGTTGTGTTGGAACTTTCTGATTGCTATTTAGATGCCTGTCAAAGATCTGTATAGCTTAATGAGTTTGGACAATTACATTTATAGCTGCAGTAATAGTATGTCAGACTTTGGCTTAGTATGTACATGAGGTCTCTATACAGATGTTCTTCGTGTTTCACTGTTACAGTCATGTAATGGGTTATCTGCCTGCAGGTAGCCCTCAGCCAGCCTGAATATCAAAGTCTTGGATTCCTGCGTCAGATGCGGTCTCTTCTTCCATGACGTCAGGTCATCAGGGGTATAAAACATGCAGCCGACGCCAGTACATCAGTCTTCCTTGCAGCGTGATGTCCGAGGCAGAAGTTCGCAAGTGCCAGTCGGCCGACTCCTAAAATTTTCGTTTTAGAGTTTCAGAACCAAAGTCTTCAAAAAAGCTAAGTACCCCATTGGAGATCCTTTTTCGTGCTCTTAACTGATGTCACTGAAAGTTAACAATTGTATTACCTGTGGAAAGTAAATACCTCATAAAGATTTTCATTCATACTGCATTCCTTGCTTAGGCCTAGACCACGACTTCCCTCGCTGTCGATTTTGTGCCTTATTCAACCCCCGGACTATTCATCGTTGGTTTCTTTTTGCAGCCAATTCTGTCAGTACTCTGTTTAAATATCCAGAAATGGCTTCGGTAAGCCATCCAACTACCGACATTCTGAAAAAAACATAAAGATAAAGACAGAGACAGACCGCTAGGTCCAAAGCTGCCAACGACGCTTCCATTAAACTAGTCACCAGTTCGCCGGTACTCAGCGAGGCGCTTTCGCAGCCCCTGATAACCCACTATGTCAGATTCACAGGCCTCTACTGAGACCCATTGGGAGTCCGGTATGCTGCGGGATGCTTCTTCGACTATGGAACCTGCGGATGTCTCTACCTTGGATGGGTCCAGAGCCACGGCTTCTGAGGGTGTATTCAGGCCTACTGACTTGCATTTCAAACTGATGCTATCTTCTTCTTCAAGGACTAAAACTCAACCCATGCCTAGAAAACTAACGTCCAAACCACATGGTCAGGCCCATATGCCTAAAAAACAAATAAGAATGGCTGAAGACCATATTACTTTAATTAGGGGAAGCCAGTCTTCACCCTCTAAGAGACCTAGAACTGATTTTCCTTCTTATTCTTCTGATCAGGATTCTGAAATTTCTGTTTCTTCTGATTACCAGGATTTGCCCTTATCTACCTATGAGGATTCTGATGAAGAGGATTCCATTCCCTCTGCTTCCCCTCCAGAAGATTTTTCTTTTGGTGAAACCTTGCACACACTTAGGGAGCATTTCCGTTGGGAAAGCCAGCATTACTCTGATATCAAAAAGAGGCTTAGGGAATTTTTACTCCTCCCTCAACACAGACCTTTAGCTATCCCTCCTGACCTGGACATTGTAGATTATGCCTTCTTGGAATCTAGCCTAGCCCCAGACCCCTCCAACTCCCAGGAAGCCTGACAGGTATTGCAGAGTACCTGACTCTCAAAAGTTCCTCTTCAAGAATCCTACTGCGGACCCAGAGACCATTTCTCAAGGATCTAAAGGCATTAAGGCAACTACTGCCAAAAACCCTGCCCCCTCTGATAGAGATTCCAGGGCCTTGGACGGAAGGGGTAAGAAGGTATACACGTCTGCTACTTTGGCCATTAGGGCCTTAAACTGCCAGTTTCATATGTTAAAAGTAGCAGCAGCATATTATGGGACTACTTAAACAGGAAATTATGTTGATTCCTGACAGTGCTGAAAATAAAGAATTACAGGATTTAGTGCATTCTGCTGAAGAAGTTGGTAAGCATACTTTGCAATGTGGTTTTGACTCTTTAGAAGCATCTTGTAGGGCTGCTGTCACTGGGTCTGTACTTAGAAGGCATGTTTGGCTTAAGGAGCAAAATTTGCCAGATCATGTTAAAGCTAAATTACTGGATGCTCCCTTAAACCAAGACCCGCCTCTTTGGCAACAACGCAGAAGTCCTTAAAAAGATGGAGGAAAAAGCTAAATCTATGCAGACTGTTAAAGATTTCCTGCAAGTACAGGTTCATATATAACAGGTTCATATGTGGTTACTAGGCTGTCAACCCAAGGGTTATTCCAAGCCTAGCCGTTTACACCCAGTGTATTGCAAAAGAAAATCTAGTCATTGCCCAAGATTGTATTTAGCAATGACTGCCCATATCCAAGAGGCCTTTGCCAAAGCCATGGACTCAAACTGAATGCAAAAAAAAATGCATCATCATTTCTTCCGTGAAATCAGTGTCTGTACAGACTATCAAATAAACAACAATACCCTAAGAACTAATGGTGTAGTGAGAATTTGGGAACACACGTAGACTGTGAACTTAACTTTGACCACCATGTGGCTACTGTGGTAAGGAAGGCATTCGATGTTGCACGCTTAAGTAGCAAAGGCATTGCCTCAAGTGCAAAAGAGGTTATAACCCCCTATATTCATTACTCATCAGGCCTATAATTGAGTATAATGCCCCTTTTGGTATGTACCATACCAGACGTATGCAGCAACTTGAGAGACCACAGACATTTTTAACTAAGATAATCCAGAGTCTCCAGCACATGCCTTACCTGGACAGACTGAAGTCCTTGTCATTGTACTCAGTAGCATACAGACTACTTAGAGGAGACCTATGCCCGGCTTACAGGTCAATATCCGACCCAAACCTAATGAAAATGTTGTACATCTGCAAGTCATATGGGACTAGAACTGCCTACTTCAGTGAACTAAATCTGGCCTGCGACATAAACAGGACATGCTGGAGGGACAAATGCATCTCACAGAGGTGTCCACTTCTCTGGAATCGGCTACCAGTTCATATTAAACAGAGCACCTATATGACTGTTTAAACGGAGCCTGGACAAATGGATGGAAAACTGTAAATTCTTGCCAGGGATAGCTCAGCCTCCTAGATTTAGAAGGCATTGGCCTTCTAAAAATTGGTCCTTTTCCTGTCTCTTCCAGGCCTTCTCAGTCCAAACCAAGGAACAGCAGACCACCTAGGCTACAGTCTCAAGGTACTCACAGGCCTAAGCAGTGGTGGGCTCCCACTTCCAAAGCTGTAAATAGTAAGACACCCCCCTGTGGAAAACTGTCACAATGACTTAACCTTAAACCTTCCAAGCCCTGCTCAACTGCTTGCTCCCTTAGGGGGAAAGATCGCCATACATGCAAAAAAACTGGGAACTCATTACCCAGGACAAATGGGTTTTAAATATAGTTTCCCAAGGATACAGATTCCACTTCCACTCGTTAACAACCCCAAACGGTTGGCCAGACCTACCCCCAAATCAGTGGGCAGAGGCTCAACAGCAGATTCTCTCTCCTAGGTATCAAGGCTATTCAACCTGTCCCAGCAAAAGAAAGGGGACAAGGTTTTTATTCAAGACTTTTCCTGGTACCCAGAAAAGACAGCTCCTGGCATCCTATCCTGGACCTCTCTATTCTAAACACCTTTTTGGTAATCTCAAAATGCTAACACTTCAACAGCTACTTCCTATGCTAGGCAAAGATGCCTGGTTGGCAACCTTAGACTTAAAAGAAGCTTACCTGCACATTCCAATAAGGGAATCTTGCTGGAAATATCTACGCTTCAGAGCAGGCTCCATGCACTATCAGTTCTCTGCACTTCCCTTTGGCTTATCTACTGTACCCAGGGTATTCACAAAGTGTCTAGCTCCAGTCATTGCATTTTGCAGGCAAAGAAAAATTCAAATATACCCATACCTGGACAATTGTCTAATTCAGGCAGAAAGCCAGGACATGCTACTAAAACATCTGGCATTTGTAAAGAAACTTCTAACCTCACTGGGGTACACCATAAACGAAAGGAAATCTCATCTAGTACCCTGTCAACAAATTGTATTCCTGGGAACAAGCTTGAACACAGCTTTCCAGATGGCTTACCTCACGCCAGAGAAACAAGTTTATTTGACAGTCTACTTCAAACTACTGGCCACAAAGACCCAGCTATCTGCAAGGAAAATCCTGCAAGCCCTGGGGTTCATGGCCTCTTGCATTCTTCTAATTCCATATGCAAGACTGCATATGAGGAAACTACATATATCTAAAAAGCCTATGGTGTCAACATTCTCAGGACTTGGAATCAATGATTCCTGTCATTCCTTGTATAAGGACGGAGTTCCTTTGGTGGGCAGAGGCCTGCTACCACAACAAGGGGCTCCCATTCACTCTACCCCCTGCCACCCAAACCCTAACAGACTCATCAGACTATGCATGGGGGGCTCACTTGGCAGGGAGTGCATTCAGGGCAAATGGAACCAGAGTCAGATGCACCTGCATATCAATCAAAAATGAATGATAGCTGTACAGAATTCCCTGATAGCCTTCAAGGACCACATTCTTCCAGGGCAATTATTGGTAAAGACAGACAACATCACCGTTACGTGGTACATAAACAAGCAGGGGGGAACTCACTCGCACCCTCTCTGCAGACTAGCCATGGCTGTGTGGAACACAGCCTTGAGCTACAAAGTGCGCCTATAAGCTCAGTCCCTGCCAGGCAAGCTAATTTCACTGGCAGACGACCTAAGCAGAAATCTCATGAACCCACACGAGTTGAAACTGGAACCAAAGATATTCAACCTTTTGAGAAACAAATGGGCGAATCCAGAGATATACCTGTTTGCCTCCCCTCAGAAATACCAATTGGACAAATTCTGCACAAGGACTTTCCACAGTCAAGCTTGGAAAGTGGATGCCATTTCCTTCACCTGGAAAAGCCTCTCAATTTATGCTTTTCCCTCTGTGCCTCTCCTCTCGAAAGTTCTGCTAAAGATCAAACAGGACAAACCAAGGACAATACTGATTGCACCAGATTGGCCACGCCAACACTGGAACCCTCTTTGTCACTGCTGGCACCATTGCACCTGCCTCAGACCCCTGCCCTGCTGTCCCAGCAAGAGGGCCAGATTCTGCACCCCCAACTTCAAACCTTGAACCTTGCAGCCTGGCTAATTCCTTGAGCTCTCCAATAACATCCTTCAGTAAGCAGGTGCTAGATGTCATTCTAGAGGCAAGGAGGCCTAGTACTAGAAAATCCTATGCTGAAAAGTGGAAAAGTTACTGTTCCTGGAGCCAGACTTAGGGGATTGGCACAATGGCGCCCAGCTTACTGCATATTCTTCAGTACTTAACAGAGATGCTCCACAAGGGCCTTTCCTTCTCGTCAATTAAAATCCATGCCTCTGCCATTTCAGCTAATTATAATACTGAACCACCCCTCTTCTCTCACCCCCTGCTAAAGCAATTCCACAGAGGGGCCAAAAATTTAAAACCACCCAGGAGAGCCCCTACTCCAGCCTGGCACATTAACTTTGCATTGGAAAAGCTCACTCTACCTCCTTTTGAGCTAGCTGCAACTGCAGAGTTGAAATTCCTTTCTTGGAAAACAGCCTTCCTTCTAGCCATCACTTCAGCAAGAAGAATGTCTGAATTACAGGCCCTCTTGGCAGTGGAGCCATTCATCATCTTCCATGCAGACAGGGTGTCCCTCAGGACCAATCCTTCCTTTATGCCCAAGGTGGTGTCTAGTGTGACTCTTAATCAGTCCATTAATTTGCCTACTTTTTTCCCAAATCCACAAAACAAAGGAGATGAATACTGCACTCTTTGGACGTGCACAGGCAACTTTGATTTCATTTGTACAGGATTAAGCCTCTCAAAAAATCTGAACAGCTGCTTGTTAGCTTTGCTGCAGGGGCAGAGGGGAAGTCCATTTTAAAGCAAACCATTTCTAAGTGGATAGCCCATTGCATTCATTTCTGCTATAAGCACCATGGAAAACCTACCCCACAAGGGATAAGATCACATTCCACCAGGGCTGCACCTACCTCTACAGCCTTTCTCAGAGGTGTCCCTACCAGGGACATCCTAGAAGCTGCTACCTGGAGCTCGGTACATACCTTCAGCAAGCATTACCACTTGCCTATTTTTTCTAAATCCAGAAGTGGTTTTGCCACTGCAGTCTTGCAGGGCTTAATAGCTGGTCCTGTTGCTCTCTAACTGCCTCCTCTCTTCCTTAGCTTTGGGAATCTACCCAAATGTAATGACTGCAACAGTGAAACAAAAAGAACATAGTACAGTTGTGTACACTTAATGTAGATTTTCGAGTGTATTCACTGTTGCAGTCCTAGTTACCCTCCCTCCAGCCCTCTGACTTCTCTTGGCTATACTTTTCTTCTTGTTGAGTGTATTTCAGCTTTCTGGTGTATTTGCGTTTTGTTGGAGGTGTAGCCTAACATATAATTACTTTCCATTATGGGAGCACCTGACATCTGGGGCAAGAAAAACTGATGTAATGACATCTGCTGCATGTTTTATACCCCTGACGACCTGACATCATGTAAGACGAGACAGCATCTGACGCAGGAATCCAAGACTTTGATATTCAGGCCAGTTGAGGGCTACCTGCAGGCAGATAGCCCAAATTTAATGGCTGCAACAGTGAATACACTCGAACATCTACATTTATGATAAGTGTACACAACTTTACTGCACTGTTTGACCAATCCTTTTCATACTAATAAACCTGGTTTGGCCTTTCTTGAATTATTAAATATGGTCTCCGTAATGGTCTATTAGGGCAGTTATTCTAATGCAATTAGTCTGTGTGACACTGTCGATAATGACACTTGTGAACCTTACTAGCAAAAAGTGAATAATCATATTTGGGCATTTCTGGGCAGGATGAATGGTGTTACCTTTAGAGACTACTTGTCTACCTTCTTATTGAAAACAAGTTACATTTCCTTTTGTTACTTTTGGGAGAGCACATTTTCCCTTTACTTGTCCTGATTCTTACAGGTGTCAGCAGACTTGTTGTGTGGCAGAAAAGATAGTGATAATGTCTCAGAGTTTGATTCTCAGCTGAGGTTCTTTCTGTGTAGAGTCTTCGTATAATTCCTGTATCCTCATGAGTTTTTGACAGGTATTTGTTTTCAACCCATCTATAGACATGCCATAGGTGGATGACAGTTGCCCAAAAGCAAGCGTGCAGTGTGCGAGTTACTCAGGCACACAAGTATACTGTTTAACACATAGCATCCTATCCAGTAGTAGTTTCTCTGTCCTTCACCCATTGCAAACATGAACTGGATAAAGCGGCTAATCAGAGAATAAGTGAATGAATGAATGAGGCTTGAAAAGTACAAGAGCCCTGGTACGTGTTCCTAATGCCCAAGAAAAAAGTGTGTGTTTGAGAAGAGTCAAGCTTAAAACAGTGCAAGTTTAGAACTCAGCTGGATAAAATACCAGGATGATACTGTAGTTATTGGTTTAATTCTTTCTAGACTAATTTCTGTGACATGCAGAAGTTGTGATTAGAATTTTTTCATGCTGGTTGGTGATGCTCCTAGCACATATATTGTAAACGGTTCTTATGTAGAGCACCCTGGTGATGAGTAGTGGGATTTTACTAACAAAATTTCAAAATTGGATTTTCACCTTTGCTCTAGATGATTGTCGCTGGTGAAGTGACACCCAGACCCCATGTGCAAAAATGGGAAAAAAGGGGTTGAGAATGGGTGGATGGTATTTGAAGTAACACTCTTCTGCAAAACGTAAGCCCCCCCCCCTTGTACCCCATTGTTGTGTAGTGGAGGTTGCATTTACCCCTTTGCACCTTGAAGAAGGGGACTACACTATTAGAGTTACAATTTTATAGAAGTTGGGGTGAACCATTTGAAACTATCATACTAACATTTTTCATTCATTTAACTTGTGTTTTGCGGATTCCATTGTACAAGGTAAATAGTCTGGGAAAATTCAGGCTAAGATTCATGTGAATCTGTAGCCCAGATGGTTATTGAAAGCAGTACAATGTTCTATAGACATAAATTTTGTTCCCAGCAGAATGCATATTGCTGACTTCATAGATGTTATGCATTGGATAAGTGTTAGCAGATCCCTTCTTGTATCCCATGCTCCTCACTTAAGGTTCTGGCTAGCATATAACATAACATGACATGCTGGAGTAGGACGGACATTTCCATTTGCTGTGTTTCCCAGTCATTTGCTGCTAGTCACACACCTTGGCTGTAACTCCTAATTTTGTGCATTTGATGCCTAAAATGCAAGAGCGTCTGGCCAGTGCTTCAAAAAGAAATTCCAGGGAGATGTTCATGTATGCAAGTGAAGCATGCATGTGCCCATCTACATAATTTTATGTGTTATGCTGTGATGGAGGTAGGAAACAGGTAGTGTATTAGAAAATTCCAGGTTTGCCATGTGTAGGAAAGCTGTCATTTCTCTTTCAAATGACAAAAATAGAGAGAGAGAGATATTGGGGGGCCACAATATTGTCAGCTGCACATTTTAAATAGTCAGCAGCAGAATACAGATTGTATTGCTAAACATTCCTAAAACTGTGTATATAATAATTAGTGTTTGTATATTTATTTATTTACTTGATATGTTGTAGTGTTATTACCATTTTGTGGGTAACTTGATCAGTTTCTGCTTCAGTGCTCTTCTGTAACTATTGAGCACCTCATTCCTTATGGACTCCTCCTTTCAAACTTGCCCACTTCCCAGCATGCAGGGGTGCCAGTTGAGGGAGGGTAGAGCTAGTGATCATGGCTGTCGTGTGTGTGTGTGAGAGAGACAGAAGATAATAGCACACTCATGATTTCTTCTCCCTGTAGACTAAGGGAGTTATGGGGCCAACCTTCTGTACATCCAGTGTGCTCACCTACAGTGTGAGACTATCTTTGGTTCTGCTTGCTCCCCTCTGTGTACTTGGTGTATGGCTGAGTTCCTCCCCAGCTGGTACTGAAATGGGTTTGTAAATGATGGTAGCTAACTTTTATCCCTGCCCATCTGACTTGAGTACCGGAGCTGTTAGTTGGACCCAGGTCACCTGGAGCACAGTAAAATCTCTATGCCTCTTTGCCAGGAAACTGATTACTGAAGCGTTCATTTAATGCAACTTCAAGGATCTATTCAAGGCAGGCTTTCCTTAGATTTATTTAAATCTACCATATTGTCGTGTGTTGACCTGACCATCCTTTTTCTAATAATGTTGTACTCTAGATATCCACCTACTTTGTTTTACAAGAAAGTTCCCCTTAATGGTATTTCTGATGCTATTTTTTTTTTTCTTACAGCCAATGTATCCACCAGATCCTGGAGAGTGTCAACCACATTCACCAGCATGACATTGTGCACAGAGACTTGAAGGTGGGTGTCTAGAGAGACATGATAGTTTGCAATTACTGATAGTTTTTTTTTTTTTTTTTTTACATGTACTAGATATCTGTTTATAGTCGCTGCATTTCCACTGCAGGTTAATGTTAATTTTCCATATAAGTAAAGGGCATTCCTCAAGATCAGTAAAATAATTGCAGTTTATTTTAGGTGTTAATGTCTGCTTTTCTTAAATAGTAGAGATGTGATGAAAGTATGCTGAATTAATGTAACATAATGATTTCATAGTTTGAGTTTACCGTCCTGTATCTGTTTTACTTTGCACCTCCCATATGGAGTCCGGTATTATCATCATTATGTGTTGTTTTCTCTGACTGCATTTTCATTGGTTCATCCACTCTCTATATATAGCCAGGTGTGACTGTGTCTGAATTTTTGCTTGCATTATGAATTAAAGTTAGCACTGTTTTTTTGTCTTTTAATTGCATTTAATTGTTTCCAGAAGTGGTGAGTTTCTGCATTATCTGGCCTTACATTGTAAGCTACCCATGACGTCCCTTGCAGGCTTCGGCATGAACTTCCACAAACTTCGTCAGTTTTGAATAGTGTTTCATGTAGCACAAGTCTCAGAAGCAGATACACACTTGCTCCTGTCAGGAATGTGAATCTTGTTATTCATGTTCTACCACTTACTGTTTTGCTTACCGAAGTATAAATGTTTTGCTCTTTACTGTGAGAATTAAAAAATGATCTTTTTTTGACATGTGGTTATCTTAAGTTGTGTATCTGCACAGTACTTTTGTTTAGTTAGGGAGGAATGCATTGCTGTTAATAGTACTGTATACCATTCCTTTCCTGAGAAGTGGTTTATAGTATTAGCTCTGCAGAGAAAAACAAACAAGATAATTGTTTGCTAATCCTGTAGAAAATCACGGCCTGTAGCTTCTTAAATCTTGTGTTATTACATAAAGCCCTTTAACTCTGTTTCCTATAGGAAATAAGTCTGCCTTTCATTCTGTTGAAAATTATATCAGATCTGTCCAAACTTAAAAAAAAAAAGAAGTCATAAGCCAATTTTTTGATGCCATCCACGATTTACATATTGTAGAATTTGGTGATGCTGCTTTAATCAAATACCCATTATGAACCTGCTGTGGAAATGTATAATGATTTTTACTCAACATGCATCATAAGAAGAAGAACTTTTATGTACCAAAGCGGGATCAATATGTCAATAATTAATGCAGAGCAGGCTGTGTGTATCTCAGGAATACATCTTTATTAGTGGAGAATGTTACATTACTGGACAAGTGATTAAACAAACTGCATTCTCAAAAAATCGTTAATTTGGATAGAATGTTGTCTAATAAATAGAAATAATTTGCTAACTATGTTTTATTTTCCTTTATTTTGTTAATTATTTTTGTTGAAGAATAGAATTGTTCATAAGCAGTGGATCTGCTACACATTTGTGAACAGGAATTTAATTTATTCAAGAAGCCGGCATGATATCTCTGAGTCTCAGAAATTTGGCTCACAGATGTTATTTTAAACAGGCTTTGTATTTTTGGCATGGGAGACTAATTGAAGTTTAGAAAGGCCCATGCAACTTTCCCTTTTTTATGCAATTTAACTAAAATAAATAAATAAATAAATAATAACCCTCTAAACTTTGCTTAAAATAAAATTGTTGAATACAGCCCAAAATACCATCACTTTTTTTTATTTTTATCATCTGTATTATATTTCTCTCCATGGCTGCTGACCATCAAGCCCTTCTTTACAGAAACCTATTTGTTCCACTGAAAGTCGATGAGTCCAGGACACTGAGGGGAAGGGGTGACTGGAAGTGGCCATCACCCAGGCTACCATAGAAGAGTTTTTGCTGTAGTTCACATATTTCAGTGCAGGAAATGAGAGCATTTCTTTTTCAGCCATCAATCTACCTACTGGTGGCCACATCACTGTTGGAACCTACTGTACTGTCCCTGTGGGAGTGAGTGCTCCTACCCACTCACTACTCAGGGGCTACTGTCATTGATTTGCTAAGTCAAACCTGCATCCCAAGATAATGGCTGTGGCACTGTTACCTGCAAGCCTCCATTTGCATGTGAAAAGTAGCCAATTGGACCACTACCATCACTCCACCTGGATAGGTAAGACATTGCTAGCCACCCACTCCTACCCTCCTCTGCCCAGATCTTTCATCTCCTGGTCTCTAGTCAGACTCATGACATCTGTGATGTAGTTAGGGACTTATCCATGTGCACCACAGAGCTAGATCAATATACCGTCACCCTGTCACAAAATTCTGTTATCCTGATTCTGCCCCCCCCCCCCAAGTCTCCAGTCTAAGGCCATGCTCAACAGCAACGGATTGCATAATTTTGTGTTGAACAAGTTTTGCTCTAACTGGTTGGTACCATTTATTTACATAAATAAATACATTGTATTAGTAAAGCCCATCCTAGAGTAGGACTACACTATGCTCGATGCCTTTCACGAGGAACATTATGAGTAAGTGGCAAGGTCATGCCTACCCAAAAGCAGGGTAGTAATGCTTTGACATTCTGTTAATGCCCAGAATTCAAAATAGAGGAGACCATGGGCCCATCAACAATGTAGACTTAAACTAGGTTTATGGTGAGACATGTAGATGAATGTCGTGTCTAGGGCACAGGTGGTGTACTTCATAAGAGTTCCTTTAATCAAGATGGATGGAATTTTGGCAGAAAGACCAGCAGATCTGTGGGAAGGAGCATTGTGGGCAGAAGCTGTCAATGGGCCTTCTAGCCTAGCTGAAGGATGTCACAGCATCTTGCATCAGAAGGAAGAGAATGAGAAAGGGAGAGAAAGATTTTATGGTAGTAGTTATAGTGTGAGAAAAATACTGTTATTTTTCTGACTGTGATAAACAGAGTATTGGTCTGTGGAGTTAGAAGAATGCAATCCACAATCCACAAAACAGGAAATGCTCATACCAGTGTCCTATGCTGTGGTGATGCCCCACTGTATGCTGTGGCCAGTAGTAGAAGCCTTTCATAAAAAGGCTGGTTGATTGATGGAGTTCAGAGGAGGCAGGCCATAATGATTACACAAAAGGTTGAACTGAACATGAAAAGAGAATGAAGGCCTTTAAGCTGTACAGTCTGCAGGGGAGTGAGGCATCAGAGAGAAAGTTCATCTGACATTTAATCTGCTGAAAAGAGAGGAGATGGATCTTAGAGGAAAAGCTGTACAAGGGGAGAGAGAGGTTTGTTCATGGAATGAGAAAGCACTTTACTTACAGAGACCGCACTGAGAATACTGCACAAGGAAATAGCAGTGTGCGCCATAGTGATGAATATGAAGCAGAGAAGAAGAATCTGTAGAGAATGTGCAGTTTCAGGGCTAGACACTGCAGCTGCATGGGGAAGCCACAATTGCTGAACTAATTTCTCACTGCCCTTCTTTGATCTGTTTATGCTGGTATATTTTTGTGCAGTATATGTAGTAAATGTCCAGTTGGCTGAGTGTGAACTTTGTGTATTTTTCTTAATGTTCCATAGTTTTCTTTTTGATCTTTTTATATTCTATGAAGCCTGATCATAGAATGTGAATACATTTGCCTTACATGACTTCTTTTTGAGATGCACTGACAGTGGTTCTGCACTTGTGTACTGACAGATAATTTGTCACCTGTGTCTACAGGATTTTAATTTAATTTTTAATTTATTAAATAAGTGAATTGGTCAATGTGGACCATTTTCCACCATGACCCTGGCCACGGAGATGAGGGTAAATGTAATATATGCCGACACTTTAATGTAGCCAGTCAACCAGCATGGTTTTGTAAATTGAAAGAAAGTGGAATACCAAAAAAAAAAATTGGTCATGGGAGAACATGCAAGCTCCTCAGAAACAGTGACGGGCAATCAGGATTGAACCCTGAACTTTGGAGCTGTGAGGCAGAGATCATAACCACTGAGCTACTGTGGTCAATTAGCATTTACATTTTACGAGGGTCAAGGGTCTGCTTTTTCTGGGGTATCTCACCACACTTCTGTCTGATAGCAAAACTGTAGGGTAGGAAAAAGGAGGTAGCCTCCCTGTACCCTGTGTTGGGGGAGGGGGGTACAATCAGCAGGTCCATTTTTTCTCTTGCTTTTCATGTAAAAGTGACTACAGGATAGTGGAGCATGAGAGTGTTAGGACCGAGTAGTCCTCCTTAGTGAAGAGAGGAGTGGCAGATAGGAGAAGGGACTTTTTGCACTGGGTGCCAACTGAACCAGCTTTGGCTGTGTTTGGTAGAACCATGCGTCTCCTACCAGTATTAAAGCACCACCCCATTTCACAACTAGGTTATCCGATTGTTTTCTGAGAACTCTAGTCTGAACCCACCTCATTTGGTCTTAATTAACTTTCAGAGAACTTTATCACTGAAATGGTTTTGCTTTGACTTGTTTTGTGCAGACCAGTTTTTCTGAATGTGGGTTTATTTTCACATCTCAGAAGTTTTGCAGCATCTTTTGGTTTGTTTGAGTGACTAGTTTACCATTGTATTAATGGCAGCAGCATTACTGAATTTTTTTTGGCTTTTAAATATTTTGCTTATATAACTTCACGATTTCTGTTATTTTGATTTACTTTTCATTGTGGATTTTATTCTCCATGATTTTTAAGTGTCCGCTGGGCTACTTTACTACTAATATTTTATTGTCAGTTGTCAGTATGTTTTGCTGTGTTCTAATTTACTTGGAGTCTACTTCCGTGTCATGTGACATTACTATGATAATGATATATTATTGATATTTTGTCTCCTTCAGCACATGCTGACATTTTTTATTGCTGTCCGTGACTGAATATCCAGAAGAGAGGATTGTTGCCACCTGTATTTGGTGCCCTTTCTTTATTCCTTTCAAAGACTTGAACGATCCTTGTAAGGGTTCTTTAATGCCACCCCACACCAATGTTATTCTTGGATAGGGATCTCGCCTGCTTCAGTTTGATACCCACAATGCTTCCAAACATTTGCATGCCACGTAACAAGAGGTGTACCCCTTTGGACCATTGTAGGACTCTGTAGATTAAAACAACCTCTGCAAGATACTTAAAAACTCATTTTTAACCAACTTACTTACTTATCTAAAAATATTATTTGCTGTCCAACAAATGGCATAGCTTCAGGGAAGGTAAGTTAACTGTCCACTGGCTCTGACCAATGATGTACCAACATGGATAAAAGAAATCTTACTGGTGCTATTTCCATTGAGCTGACCCAAGCTTTTGACCTGACGGGTCTCTCAATATCACTAGCCTACCCCCCCTAGACACTGGCTTTAGCACTGAAGCTGCTTTGGGGTTCAAAGACGTCTGACTAACAGAATTTTCAGTGTGAAGATTGGCTGCTCGGTTAAATACTGCTTACACTCCTGCAGGATTATCATTTTCAGTGTGAAGATTGGCTGCTCTGTGTTAAATACTGCTTACACTCCTGCGGGATTATCATTTTCAGTGTGAAGATTGGCTGCTCTGTGTTAAATACTGCTTACACTCCTGCGGGATTATCATTTTCAGTGTGAAGATTGGCTGCTCTGTGTTAAATACTGCTTACACTCCTGCAGGTTTATCATTTTCAGTGTGAAGATTGGCTGCTCTGTGTTAAATACTGCTTACACTCCTGCAGGATTATCATTTTCAGTGTGAAGATTGGCTACTCTGTGTTAAATACTGCTTACACTCCTGCTGGATTATCATTTTCAGTGTGAAGATTGGCTGCTCTGTGTTAAATACTGCTTACACTCCTGCGGGATTATCATTTTCAGTGTGAAGATTGGCTGCTCGGTGTTGAATACTGCTTACACTCCTGCAGGATTATCATTTTCAGTGTGAAAATTGGCTGCTCGGTGTTAAATACTGCTTACACTCCTGCAGGATTATCATTTTCAGTGTGAAGATTGGCTGCTCGGTGTTAAATACTGCTTACACTCCTGCGGGATTATCACATGGGTCAATACTTTCTCTAGTATTTCTTCTATTTTTATACAGTAAGTTATCCCCACTGACCTTATCCAGATAGAACTCCTGTTATATGCTGACTAAATGGTTTTCTTCTGATCCAGTCCAGCCCACCTCGAGGTAATCTAAACCCAACCACAAACTGACCTCCTGGAACTAAGTCATTGACTTACCTCTGCACTTCCTTGCTTTCTGACAGCAAATCAATGTCTTTCGGCTTTTCCCGGTTAGGGGTCGCCACAGTGGATCACCGGCCCGCAGATTGATTGGCAGTGGATTTTTACAGTGCCACGATGTCCTTCAAGGATGCATCTGCAGTCCTAACATATGGGTTGTCCTGCCTCAGGCAGCCCTTCGGTCGGCCGGATTCCAAAGTCTGGGTCTGGCCTCGGCTGATGTCGCACTTCACCCGATGTCATAGCTGCTGCTTATTGGGTAAGAAATAAACAAATCAACAGCACTTATGTTCATATAATAGTATATTGATTATTTCTGTCTTTTTCTTGGGTATTTATACTTTGAGATCTTTTTTATGTATGTTTATTACAGAGACTTGGCTGGATGCTGACTTTAGACCATATCTGGAGGCTAACATACCCTCTCAGTGTAGAGACATCAGCAGAGCAAGTTTGGGAGGGTGACCATTTAAGATCTACATTTAAAATTTTCCAGATTCCTAGTGATTTGACAGTCATTTCCATGTGTCCTGGGAGAGGAAACAAATTTTAGGTTCCTCTCTGTATATTGTTCCTCTGGTAGCATGAAGGTCTTCCCACATTATATTATGGGTTTCCCCACTGGACTGTGTGTTGCACCTCACTGTTTGCATCATCCATGGTGTCAAGGAGTATGGATGAGTCTGTGTCTGAAAGAAATTAACATTTTGTTATGAAGGTTTTCAGGATTGCTATCCACTAAAAGGTTGTACTTTTGATTTAGTTTTATAGTGAAGTGCGGACATGTCTGACCTAGTGATTTATAGTAACAAGTCTCATGGCCTGTTTGTCATCTGGTCTGTTTCAACCATGAACAACCTTGGGCCACTCAAATGATCCTGAGCTGATAAAGTACAGATGTTTGTCAGTGATAGGTCTGTTGTATACTCTGCTCATTCTGGCATTCATTGCAGATACCACTGTAAAATAGTCAGTGGCTTATAGTCACACAGTCAGTCAGTCAATTTGCCTTACATCATGTATGCACCTGTTCTATTAGAGTTCATGAGCTGTGGTATAATTTCAAACTTCACGCCTTAATGAGGACAGGCAAAGGTTGAATTATTAATAAAGAACAACCAGTATGCATGAGTACAGACATCTTCTACAGGAAGCCTGTGCAGTTTTCCAGTTAGAAATCGCATGAGAAGGCAGCATCCTTGTACTGGAATGTTTCTGCAGTTTTTAATGAACCAGCAGTGTTGTTTGAGATATTCAGTAGCCCCTCTCTTACTAAACAGAAAACCTTTGTTACCTCTGGGTGTGTGTTTCTTGCTTACTTTTCACTGGATACGATTGATGCATTTAGAAGAAAAATTCTGCAGGTGGCCTCTTTTTGATAAGTAGAGGTCCTTTGTGGACTCTCCAACTAAAGCTGAACTGGCCTTACTCCCATTACTCCTGAATTTGAATACACATGTAGGCCTCACTATATGCAGACTAGATTCAGCAGTGACCACGCTGGTTCCATCTGAATGCCTTCATTTTCATATTGTGCCTTCATCTCTAAGGATTTATTTTTAGACTGGCACCAAAACAGGCTTGGATCACTGCAGTCTTCCAGAAGCCATTGTCTGGTGAGAGGCAGTATAGAATATTTATACCCCATCTGTAACCTTGCGTTTTTTTCTAGGCATGGTTTTTGAGAAAGTGTTTTCAGTATGAATTATTTTTAAACAGTCATGGCATTCTTAATCCTTACCATTCGGGATTCAGGATGTAGTATAGTTCTGGGACTGGCCATATAAAGTTGGTTAAACAGTTGCCATGGGAGGAATGAACCTTAACATTTAGATTTGGTACTTGATCTCTCAGCTTCATTAACCATGGCCATCCATAGGCTCTTTGTCAATGTTTTAAGCACATACACACATACACGTCTTTCTGTCAGAGTTTTAGACTGGGTTCCATTTTATCTTTCAGGGTGCACTCCGAGGGTATATTTGGGTAATAATTCTTTCTCGTGTCTTCCACTGCAGTGCATGTTATACAGAGCTGTTTGTTGGGCCTGGTCACTGCATGTATGTTATCATTTTGCAGAGGGTTTTATATTGCTTTTTTTCTTCCATACTCTGGCATTTTTCCACTATCTTCTTCAGCATTCTTTCTCAGAAGTGACTTCTTTGAAATCAGTTCAACTACCTTCTTAATCTAGTTGAGGAGTAACTGTTTAAACACAACCCAGTGAAGACTTTGGCTGTGACCATTCAAGGTTTCTTACCCACTGCTCCAGTTCCTATACCAGTCATAGCTTATGATAGGGACAGTTAGACTTTGTGTCTTAAGTGAATTATCTGGGGTGATCTTTTATGATCAGATGTCTCTTAAGGACAGGTAAAAGCTGTATCAAGGCCTTATTATTATCATATGACAAACAGAGGAAACAAGCACCTCATTGCTCCAGAGGACTAATTATGATTATGTACTAGGTTCATATTTAGATTACTGTAACAACTTCTCCATGGAAATGGACCAAGTTGAACCCGGGATGCCTTTAACAATTGAAATACTTTGCTTCACATCTGTTAATGGAGTTTTCCCAATTTGATCACATCTATTTTGTGCTGTGGAGTTTAAGATCTTGGTACTCACATATCTTTCTTCTTGATATTTCAGAAAGTTGTAGATCCCCTAATAGTGATCTGTCTGACACTACTCAGCTAACAGTGCTGATCATGTTTTCTGGCCTGTGCCTGATGTTTTCTAGGAAATATTCTACGTATTTTGGTCACCTTTCATCCAGAATTCATTACTACATCAAAGTAGGGGTAGTGCCATGGTCTGGTACTTCTCAAGGTCTAAGATAATTTATTTAATTGTGTGAATAAGCGCAAAACAGAGAGAAAATTAAGGGAGTAAATAAGCTATGAGAATGTGTCTGAAGTACTTGGGCCTACAAACAAAGATGTGAGAAAGGGATAAAAAGAGAAGGCAGCCAGTGCAGCTCCACAGAATGTGAGACTAGGAATTGCGACAGCTGTATTTGAAAGGAATTCACAGGTGATCAAGACTGGATACAAGTGCTTTTTAGGTACATAGCCAAATGAAAGGGGAGGAACGGATCTTGCCAGGCTGAGCAAAGATGGGAAATAAATTATTAAAGACTTGGGGGGGGGGGGGCATAGATATTGAAAAAAATACTTTGCTTCTTTCTTTACAAAGAAGAGCAAGGGAGGGAGGGAGGGATGGCAGAAAAGGAAAAGCAGTGAACAGACCCCAAGATAAAAAGGAGAGAATTCTAAGATGCCCAGCTGCCCATAGGGAGGGTAAAACTCAAGAACTAAATGGGCTGCACCTCCCCCCACCCACCAAGACCTGAAATAATAAAACCTGTATGTTAGGAGGCCCCTATAATGGAAATAGATCACTGGCTTGTGCAGAAGTGCTAGAGGAATGGAAAACAGAAATTTTTGTGCCGTCATGGGGGGACAGATAAAAATCCAGAGAACAAAGTGCTTATTAACAATAGTGGGAGGGAAAGTTATAGAAAAAAATCAGAGGGGTAGGCTAGTAGCCTTACAAGAGGACAATCTCCAGGACGCTGAATAAGGTGCATACTGGATAAGGAGCTATTTGTTAAGCTTGAACTAGTTTTATAGTAAATGCAGGCAATTTTGACATGGCATGTAACAGAAGTTTTAGTTTACCTGAATTTTAGCAAAACCTCTGGCTCACTCCCACACAGGAGGCTAATAGGAAAATTAGAGGGAGGGGTGAAGAAAGGCTGGGGAACCTGAATAGTTGCATGGTTGAACAGCAAGACACAGAGTGTTGTGGCAGGAGCAAGATCAAGAATTTGAAAAGGGAGTAGTGGAGTACCAGAGGGACCTGTTCTGAGGACCTGTACTCAGCAGTATATCTGTCTATAAGGGGTTTGTTCAAGGGTGTATTGCTCCTCAATTTATCTGTCTGAGGGGCTTGTTCTGGGGTCCAGTACTGATCAACATATTTACCTATGAGGGAGTAGAAAACAGGATTGACCTCTTTTCTGCTAGCAGAAAGGTAGTTGTATTAGTATGTTATGGGAAAAGTTTAATTAGCGTTTTGGAAAGTTTGAAAAGTGCGCAGGAAAGTGGGAGTTGGGATTCAGTACTGACATATCCAAAGTACTTCACTTTGGCCATAGCAAACCCTAGTGTCAAATATTAGCTGAGGGAGTGGAACTGATGGCAACAAAGCAGGAAAAGGATTTGGGGATTGTAATCACACTGGAGTGGTCCAGTGGCAGCAAACAGAATGCTTGGGTGTATCCTCAAGGTAATACATTCCCGAAGAAAAGAGATGACAATTCCACTCTAGACAGCTTTGGTTTAACCACACCTTGAGCACTGTATACATTGTTTAGGTCATATAAAAAGAAGGGGTGTAAGGCTGCTGGAAGGAGTCCAGAAGAAAACCTTCAGAAGGGTGCATGGATTGCAGGGAAAAGAATATGACAAAAAGATTGCAGTAACTAAAGTTGTTCTTACTAGAGACCAGAAGGAATGAGACCATGAATGTGATATGGACACACAAGGTTACATGAGAGAGATCTAAAGATTTTTTTTCTAAAGAATAAGAACAGATGGAGAAGGATGGGGCACAGGTAGCATTTTGTAAGGACTAATTCCTCCCTCCTTTTGCAAAAGTACTTTTTCATGAAGATGGTTGTGAACCAGTAGAATGGACTTTTTGTGTCATCTGTTGCCTGCCAGTTATTAGCCATCTCCTGACCTCATCACCACATTCATTCTCCAGGGATAAGAACTAATCACAGGAGGTCATGATCCATGCATCCACTAGAGCTTTGTTTTACTAGGCCTCACCACTCTTCCCCAGCTGACTTGTACGCTCATTGATTTGTGTACGTGCTACCACATTGCTACATATGCCTCATGGAGACTGGTGTGCAGACATGGCACTGCCAAATACATGACCCCAGCTCACATTCTTTATTGTTACTTCCTCCAACAGGTGTTGGCACTGCAGTGGGTTGAAATGTCACTCCACTCCCACCCAGGGATGGACAAACTAATAATAGCTACGCACTCCCACTACTCCTTGCTGTTTTCTTCAGGTCTTGGGTTGATAACTGATCATATGTAATCTGTGTCACAATCAAAGCTTTATTCATCTGCTTCACAGAGCTGACCATACTATGTAATCAGTGTCTGGAAGAGGAGGTAAAATGGAACTCTTAGAGGCATTTAAAAAGTATGGACAGATACACTGAAGGGACAGTCTAAATAGGCTTATGGCCCTTTCTGTCAGGCATATGTACAGTGATGTCTTGCTGTGCATTACCTAGGGCTTCTGCTTCTTGGGTGATTCTGGCTGGATAGACTTAGCATGTTCTTTGAGCATCTGCCTGTTTTTCTAGGAGCAGCAGTTTCTTCCCACATCAGAAAGGCTCACTGCTAAGGTTGATTGGCTACTGTTAAAAACTGACATTGGTTATTTAATTGCTGATCTTTTTTTCCTAGGTCTTAAAGTGACTAACTCGGTTAAATTAAAATCAATAAATTAATGATGGATAATGTAAGATATATGGGTCTACCAGTTATTATCAAAAGACCCAAATGTCAATGGCACTAATGACAACAAGAAAATGTCGGCAAGGCAAACATCAAGACACAATTACACGTGCCAATGGTATTTATCACTGTTTGCAAATAGAGCAAAAAAATAACTCAAAAACAAACTTTTACACAATGAGCAAGCCTTCCTGCACTCACCCTATTAATTGTATGCACCGACTCTTAGATTGTAGAATATCAAGGAACGGGCACATTCCCTGTTCCCAGGGATTGTGCATTTTCACATAACCTGCCAACTCTATGCAAGGTGATCAGGGTGCATAATATTGCAGTCTCCTTTTCTGATCCATTAAACCATCAGACCTAATTTGTCTGAATTGTAGAATTGATAGGGAAAAGTGTGTTAAGTACCCTAGTGTGTGACATTGGGGTTGGGGTTAGGGGTATGAGTAGGATTAGCTCACAAGAGGAAGGAGAGCAGAGGCTTAATTCTGTAACATATATTGGCAGTGGAAGGAGGGAATTGGAACATATTTCCATATTTGGTGGGGTTTGCTTCAAGTGCAAGAAAGTAGTTAACTGCATCTGCAAACTAAATTAATATCAGGGTTTTAATCTGCCTTTTAACCAGTAGATTTGTCTGTTAATAGATTTCTATGATACAGTTTAACACTTGTTTTGTTCACTACAAAAAGGTTAATCCTGAAAGTATATCAGAAAAGGTTCAGAAATATCAAAATGTAACATTTTTTGAAACGTTCTAGACCATCTTTTAGAAAAAAATCAGAGGTGAAGACTTTTATGATTTAAATACACAGTAAAAAAGTTTAACATTCATGTACTGTGGGTTTATAGCAGATGTTCTTCATCTCACGTTGCTGCAGTCCTTACACTTGGGTAGTCTGCTGTCCTCGGTCGGCCCGAATATCAAAGTATAAGGCTGACGTCGGTCAAGGCGCATTTCACTGACATCAGGACGTCAGGGTACAAATGCGCATGACCGACATCATATCCTCAGTCTTTTTTGCCGCATGGTCCGATGCAGAAGCAGCATTGCAAGTGCCGGTTGGCGTTCTGAGATTTTTCGATTTCGAAGTTTCAGACCGAGTTCAAAGTTGGCTAAGTACTCCGTTGGGGAATATTTTAGTTTTTCTTGCCTCAGTGATTTACCGGATGTCAGAAAAAGTCAATAATTGCATTTCTTGTGGAAAACAGATACCGCATAGAGATTATCATACTTTGTGTATTCCTTGCTTAGGGCCTGAGCACGACGTTGTTGGCTGTCGCTCTTGTGCTAGATTCAATAAGCGCACTATAAAGAGAAGGTTGGATTGTGCCAGGTTAGTCTTTGGGAAGCGGTGCAATTATAAAATGCGAAGCGCAAGGACAAAGCAGTTAAGCCTAGGCTAGAAGAACCGTCTACCGGACGCGGTTCTTTAGAGGTGTCGGTGGAGCCGGTGGCTCCACCGGAGGTTTCTTTGTGTTCCCAGGGTGAGACTTTATTATTGCAAGATGTGGCCTCTCAGGAGGCAGGTCAGGCTGAGGGGGCTTCTCAGGTTACTATACTCCCTCCCTTCCTAGGGTGGCTAGGCCCTCTCCTCCTGTTTCAAAGGCTTCTCCCAGGGGCAGGCCAGGTTCAGTTTCAGTTGGTGTCACCCCTAGTTCTTCTGGAACTGTGCCCAAGAAGCATATGCTTAAAATGGCAGAAGATTTGATTACTTTGATTAGGGTTCTATGCCCCTCCTGATAAGAGACCTAGGGTGGAGCCTGAGCTAGGGAGTTTTGAGCAGGCTTCAGATGTTTCAGAGTCTTGGCTGAAGACTTACAGGAGTACTCTCCTTATTCTGATTCTGATGTGGATGATTCTACTCCTTCTGCTTCTCCTCCTGAGGATTTTTCTTTTCAGAAACTCTTCATTCCATGAGGGAGCATTTTAAGTGGGAAGGTCAGGACTTCTCTGATTCCAGGAAAAGGCTTAGGGAATTTTGTTTTACCCCAGCATAGGCCTTTGGCTATACCTCCTGTTTTGGATGTAGTGGAAGATGTTTTTACAGAGGCTTCTCTTAATCCTGATTCTTTGCCTCCTGCTCCTGTTAAACCGGATAGGTATTACAGGGTGCCTGAAGCTCATAAGTTTTTTTTAAGAGTCCTAGGGCAGACCCAGAAACTGTTAGCCAGGGGCCTAAAGGTGTTAAGGCTTCTGTTGTAAAGAATCCGGTTCCTGCAGACAAAGAAGCCAGGGCCTTGGATAGATGGGGAAAGAAAGTTTATACTTCTTCCACTCTTGCTATGAGGGCTTTGAATTGCCAGTTTCACATGTTGAAATACCAAAACTATCTCCTTTCACAATTGAAGGCTAAGGTTGATGCTCTGGCAGAAGGTATTGATTGTAAAGAGTTGCAAGATTTAGTACATGTTTCTGAACAGGTGGGTAAGCATTCTTTGCAATGTGGTTTTGATGCTGTACAGGCCTCGTCTAGGGTGGCTGCCACTGGGTCAGTTCTTCGCAGGCACGCCTGGCTGAGGGATCAGAATTTGTCTGACCATGTTAAAACAAGGATTTTAGATGCTCCTTTGCAATCTGACATGTTGTTTGGTTCTCCTGTTGAGGCAGTTTTAAAGAAAATGGAAGACAAGGCTAAGTCTATGCAGACTGTTAAAGATTTTTTGCAGGTCCAGCCTCCAAAGTTTAGTAGAAATTGGGCTACTAAGGGGTGGGCGTATCCTTCTTATGATTCGCAGTCTAGGGGTTGATCTAGTCGTTGTAGTGTCAGAGCTCAGGGCTTTTCAGGCCTAGAACAGGGAGTTCTCCTGCACAGTCTTCGGTGAGGGCAGGGGTCAGTCCTTTCGTAAACAGACCCAATGACCTACCTTTTCAGCTGCCAGAGCCTTCTCGTCTGGCAGCACCTTTGGGAGGAAGGTTGGCACTTTTCAAAGAAAATTGGAGTTTAATTACCCAAGACAGATGGGTATTGGATATCATACACCACGGCTACAGGTTTTATTTCCATACCTTGCCTCCTTTCAAAGGCATGCCAGGCGTTCCTCCTCAACAAAGAATAGAGGCTCACAAGCAAGTTTCTCTGTTGCTCCAAATAGGGGCCATACAGCCGGTCCCTATGCCAGAAGTGGGCCTAGGATTTTATTCTCGCCTGTTCCTAGTACCAAAGAAGGGGAACACGTGGAGACCAATTTTGGATTTATCTATCCTCAACACTTATCTGGACATTCCCAAGTTCAAAATGTTGGCGTTGCAGCAGCTTTTACCTCTGCTGGGCAAAGATCATTGGATGGTAACTTTGGATCTCAAGGAGGCTTACCTTCATGTTCCTATCAGACTAAGTTGCAGGAAGTATCGAGCTGGGACTTTTCACTATCAGTTCTCTGCATTGCCCTTTGGCTTATCTACTGCCCAGAGTGTTCACGAAAGTTCTGGCTCCAGTGATAGCTTTCTTCAGGCTAAAAGGAATACAGATCTATCCTTATTTGGACGACTGCCTGATTCTGGCTCAAGGAAGGGAAGAGCTTCTTCATCATTTGGAATATGTGATAGCAGTGCTAAGATGCCTGGGGTATTCTGTGAGCGAAATAAAGTCCGGTCTAGTCCCCTCTCAGGACATGTGCTTTCTGGGTGTGAGACTGAATACAGCATCCCAGATGGCCTTTTAACCCCGGACAAACAAAAGAGTCTATCCCTTTACTTCCATCAACTATCTCATCAGTCCGGGCTGACTGCAAGGACAGTCCTTCAAGCCTTAGGGTTCATGGCATCTTGTATTCTGGTGCTTCCCAATGCCAAACTGCATATGAGGAAGCTACAATGGTATCTCAAAAATGTATGGACACAGCACTGCCAGGATCTGGACACTGTCATTCAAATAATACCTTGCATTCAAAAGGAATTTTTGTGGTGGGCTCAGGAATGTCACCTAAACAAGGGACTCTCTGTGACCCGGCCAGAGTCAGATTTTAACGACAGATGCCTCAGACAAAGCTTGGGGAGCTCATCTAAATGGAAAGTGGATACAAGACAAGTGGCCTGCCAGACTACAACATCTACATATCAACATGAAGGAGATGTTAGCAGTCCAGTTTGCATTAATAGCTTTCAAGGAATTACTTCTTCCAGGGCAGGTGTTGATTCTAACAGACAACACAACTGTCATGTGGTACATCAACAAGCAAGGATTCTTATCCTCTATGCAGGCAAGCAATGATTTTGTGGGAGACTGCTCTCAGTTTACAGCTCAATCTTCAGGCAAGGTTTCTGCCAGGAGCACAGAACTCCTTAGCAGATGTGTTGAGCAGGCAATTATGGATCCCCACAGTGGAAATTGGATCCTCATGTATTTCAGAAATTGACAGTGTCATGGGGAACTCCAGACATAGATCTGTTCGCTTCTCCACTAAACCATCAGCTGCCAAAGTTTTGCACAAAAGGTTTCATCCCACAGCTTGGAGAGTGGATGCTCTTTCTTTCAATTGGAGCAATCTTCATGTGTATGCCTTTCCACCTCTGCCTCTCCTCCCAAAGGTACTTCTAAAGGTCAGACAGGGCAAGCCAAGGATGATTTTAATAGCTCGATTGGCCTCGACAGCACTGGTACCCATTACTGAGAAGTCTGCGCACGGAAGCCTCCATGGCCTTTGCCTTGATTCCACACCTGTTGTCACAGGAGGACAGCCATTTGCTCAATGTCAAGCTTCACTCTCTGCACCTAACAGCCTGGCATATTCTGTTTTGAACCATAGTGGGCCTCCACTTCCTCAGCAAGTTTTGAATGTTATTTTGGAAGCTAGAAGGCCTAGTACAAGGAAAGTGGACAAATGGAAGAGATTTTTATTTTGGAGTGCAGCAAAGATTTTGATGTTTCTGAGCCTAATTTGTGTGTGGCTCTTCAATATCTTACTGAGTTACTAGACAAAGGTTTGTCTTTCTCTTCTATTAAAGTTCATGCTGCAGCAATTGCTCACTATGATTGCGACCCACCATTGTTTTCTCATCCTTTGTTCAAGCAATTTCTTAGAGGGCAAAGAATATAAGACCCCGAAGAGCTCCTACACCTGCTTGGGATCTCAATTTTGTGTTGGAGAAACTCACTCTACAACCTTTTGAGCCTGCAGCTACTTCTGAGTTGAAATATTTGTCATGGAAGACTGCTTTTTGTTGGCCATTACCTCTGCAAGAAGGGTTTCTGAATTGCAGGCCCTTATGGCGGTTGAGCCTTTCTTGATTTTCCATAAGGATAGGGTATCATTACGTACTAATCCTTCCTTTATGCCTAAGGTGGTTTCTAGTGTGGCTTTAAACCAAACTATTCATTTGCCTACTTTTATGCAAATCCCCAAAATAAAGGGGAAAAGATTTTGCACACTTTAGATGTACACAGGCAGTTGCGTTATTATTTGGACAGAACTAAAGGGTTCAGGCAGTCTCAGCAGTTGTTTGTTTCTTTTGCTTTGAGTTCTCAGGGCAAGCCTGTGTCAAAACAAACTATTTCTAAGTGGATTGGGTTTTGCATTGCTTTCTGTTATTCCCATCATGGCAAGGAGATTCCAGCTGGGATTAGGCCTCATTCCACTAGGGCTACTGCCACTTCAAAGTGGCAACCAAGGATATTTTGGAGGCAGCTACTTGGAGTTCAGTGCATACTTTCTCTAGGCATTATCACCTGCCACTTTACTCTAAATCCAGGGCTGGTTTTGCCACTGCTGTTTTGCAGGGCATTTTGGCAGCTCCTGCTTCCTTGTAGTTAGCCATCCTCCCTTACCTCTGCTTTGGGATTCTACCCAAGTGTAAGGACTGCAGCAATGTGAGATGAAGAACATAGTACAGTTTTGTACCTACCATAAATGTAGATGTTGAAGATCCACATTGCTGCAGTCTCCCTCCTTCCCTCTGTAGTTAGAGGTGGTTGTGTGGGTTGGGTTGTACATATTGTGTATATTGTATATATTGTACATATAATTAGTGCAAGGGTGGTTGGTTGGTTGTTTGCTGTCTTTTGGTTTTGACGTTTATTTTTAGGGTCTTCTGACATCTGGGGCAAGAAAAGACTGAGGATATGACGTCGGTCATGCGCATTTGTACCCTGACGTCCTGATGTCAGTCAAATGCGCCTTGACCGACGTCAGCCTTATACTTTGATATTCGGGCCGACCGAGGACAGCGGACTACCCAAGTGTAAGGACTGCAGCAATGTGGATCTTCGAACATCTACATTTATGATAGGTACAAAACTGTACTTTTTCCTTTATTATTCAATTTTTTTTTTTTTGGTGAGAAAAAACTAAGTGCGTACAATACTGAGGGAAATAGGGCTGTGATACAGACTCATTGCATTATACAGATGTTGACTAAGGGGGCAGAACTGAAGACGATGGGCAGAGAAGGTAGGAGAGAATGTATTTTACAGACATATAGGATGAATATGAGAAAACTTTTTTCTTTTTGGTAGGAACTTGACATGTCTACTGGAAGAGTTAAGTAAATAAAAATGTACTGATTTTTTTAAATGTAGAATGGGACAGATAGTTTAAAGGAATAAGGGTCAGGCCATTGCATAAGAGTCTAGCTGCAGCAGACCATCGTGAGACCCAAAAGATCATCTATTTTGACTTGTGCTCATTTGTGATCTCAGAATGTGGCTTCACAAGAAAATGTCTTATTGCTATTTATGAACCTAGTTCCACATACAGTAAGGTTTAAAAATCACCATTCATTGGATGATCCACTGACAAAGGTGTTTTGTTGCAAACTATGCTTCCAGCAACCAGGTGTCATTTATTATCCCTGGCTTTACATCACCAGCCACAGGGATGAGATGAAGCTCTCATTCTAAGAGGAAAGTGTAACAATTGCCAAGGTTTTACTGGCCCCACTGGAGGGCAGAGTTTGTGCAGCACTGCTATATGCTTCTCACTTATCAGTTACCTGACCATGCTTTAGGCAAATACATGTATAACATGCATGCACTTATCCTACTTAAACACAATACATGTTAATGAAGGCCAGGGTGAGAGATTGAGCTAAAGCCTTCTAGTGCCCCCAGGCTTTGACTGTGACCACATACAAAATGAGGCGATACTACCCCGCTAGTAGATGCAATTGGGGAAAGCAGTAGTTCTGCAAAGGTAGCTGAAGGAAAATAAGTGGTGGTTTTCACTGTGCTAGTGCCTATGGTGAAAAACGATAGGACTATCTAGAAATAACTAAATACTGACTTTAGATACAAACATATAAATGCATGAGGGGGTGCATTTTACCACTATTCTTTCCTTTCAGTGTTGATGTAACTGGTCTCTGGTGACCACATCTACTGACATAATTGCAGAAGCACAGGAAAGAATATTGTGCGAGTGGTACTGACCTGGAGTAGAGGAATGAGACTGACTACACTACAGATTACCTGAATTTAGTTAGTGGCTTGGCCACTTTAGGAGCCTGTAAAAAGGAGTGACAATGACGGACCAAAGTTGGCTTGTCTGTTCTCGGATTACTGATTTTAAGTCCTGCCACAGGAGCAGTATATGAAAGGTCTAGTGCTGATCTCCAGTGCACAGGGTCTTGGGAGTATGAGGCTGTGTAAAGAGCACATGCTGCCCTGCTAAGCAGTACAGATATGCAGAAGTGCACACGAACGTGCACAGACCCACCCACCCACGCCACAGAAGGTTGCAGTAAGCACGCAGTACATCATGCCTGCTGGCTGACAGGGACAGGACTTCCTGGAGCTTCAGACAAATCTCCCTTTCTCATAAAAACACAGCTACTGGCCCTGGTTCTTGCTTCTGCTTTTTGGCACCCTCCTTTGTCAGGAGTTGGCAGGAATGGTTAACGTATGTGGCTCACTGATCCTAGGGAGGAATATAACCAAAAAACACAATGGTAGATTTTTTTCATGTTTAGATGGTGATGTTTTGGAAACAGAAGATTCTGTGATATGTAAACGTGTCATTATCTTCATTGGTGTGCAGGAGTAGGCTGCGTCATTAAGTGCCTGCCACAGGCCAAAATATGAACTGAAGAACAGGATTTGAAATAAGATTTGAAAACTGTAGGTATTTTCCATAAACTGTAAATTTTAAAGACATTTCCTTGTATTTGATTGAGATATAACTCCTACTTCAATTTATGAAGATAAAAAAAAACACTGAAACACATGCATACTGTTTTTCAGGGAACAAGCCACCCTGCATCCCTCTTGTGGAGGAGACTTTGTACCCCATATCCTCCTAATTTATATATTCCAACGCCACTTCACATGACTGTGGAAAAAAGTGAAAAACCCACTGAGAGTAAACCAGCAGCTTGAACAGTCCAGCTGTCACCATTGAAATGTAAAACACTGAAAAATATTTGATCAAAAGGCAGTTGGAGAAATATGTCACAATGAAGTGCAGGTAATGCCTTACAAGGGTACACCTGAAAGTAAATTGTTTTAAGCACAGTTCTATTTAGACTGAAATAATAAATTCTGAGACTTGAAGATGTTCTAGAAACATCAGTTTTTAAAATGAGATAGGCATTCACAGCACAACACAACACCAAGATACCTGGATAAATGTATTGCATTAAATTCCTGGCTTCATATATGGTGCCTGTTTTACTGTTTTCAGTTTGTCTTGTACTAGGCAGGGTGAAACTACTTCCTTATGTGTGTGCGTGTGGTCTCCACTTTTCCCCAAAGGAATAAATTCCCATGAAACTCAGTAAACCAGCCTAGAATTTTTAGATACCACCCAAATCTATTGGGTCTAGTGTAAGTCTTGAGATGAAACTGCACCATGAAGTGAGGGTAACTCTTTTCAACCCTAGGGCTATAAACCATTTTGCAATGACTGGCCATTAGCATTCAAAAACGAGCATGCTGATTGGCCAGCCCAACCAGAGTTTCCATTGTAAATCCCACAATATACCAACAGAAAAAGGTCGGGTCACCTGGACTTCTTTCCTTTGGTATAATTAAATTTTATCTTTATTTCTTAAAAAATAAAAATAAAATCTTTAGCTCGGACTCCGAACATAGCAGAGAGGCAACTTGGACAAAATACTTGGGAAATCAGGTACGTTAACACACATACCTGATATCCCTTGTATTTCTTCCATGCTGTCTCTCTCCTACCCCTAAATTGCCCTAAAGATTTTTTTCTTTAATTAAAAAAAAAAAGAAAGAAAACAAAAATGGAGCAACGGAGAATATCTTTTCTCTGTTGCTTCCATTTCAAAGCACTTATATACTAGGTATGCATGGGAACACAAGTCCCATACACATGCGCAGTACATTAACACAAGGAAGCAGTATACCACCAGCCATGGAAGAACAATAATGCGCCATTATACAGAGACATTATTTAAGAAAAGTAAGTATTTTTTTCTTAAATAATGTCATTGTATAATAGCAGTAACCTACTTCGTGGTTGTGGAATATTGAAATTTACCCGCGGTTGGTTTTATTTAATCATTCTGGCTTTGCCCTGGTGATTAAACCAGCCCAACCATGGGTAAATCTTTAATATACCACACCAACGTCTATTATTGCTATATTCATTCATTGTCATTGCCAGCGTAATCCAGTTGATGGTGACAGAGAACAAAACCCTCTTTGTTGACTGGTGGGTGAGAAGCAGAAAGTAATTCCTAGATAGTACCCCAGACCATCATGGGATGTATACAAAGACTCTCATACATAGACATAAGCACAGACCTAGGGACAATTGGGAACAACTTCAGTATGTCTGTTTCACTTCCTTGGGGTATGTCGGATAATGGGTGAACCCTGCAGAAACATACAAGAACCAATGGAAAACGTGAAAATTCTACACCTAAGGTACTCCAGCTGGGAACCACATTAGAGAAACAAGTGAAATATGGTAGCAATACTAACACTTGCCAGATCCTTAGTAATGAAACAGCACATCTGGACAGACTGTTATTTTAACAGACATTATAGTGTGTATCATTTAAGTACTAACTGCTGCAGTGGTGTGCTACATCTAGACAGACTGTTACTTCTGGAGAGCATTGCACTGCATATCATTACAGTTGAATGATAATGATTAAAAAAGATGCATTGCTTCTTGTTTGCGACAATGGTAGTAGTGGAAGTCATAGCTACACATGGTCGTTATATTTTATTCTGTATACCATGGATCAAGGATCATTCTGAAATTGTTTGTCTTTTTCTTTAAAAGTGGTGATAAAGACACACACATTGCATGTTACAGCTCAAACACCATCAATATATCTGTGTTAGCAAGAATCATAAATAGCTGCAGATTATTTCCTAGCTAACAAGTTTCTCTATCATCTTTGTATAGTTCCTATAAGATTATTCTTGGAGAATGGCCAGCATGTAAGGGTGAGCGTTACTAAAGATCTGTGCAACATCTTTCTAATAACTGCAGGAAAATTATAGTAAACCAGCTTAAAAAATATTTCTTTCAATTTGGTTATATCAGCAAAAATGTTATATCTGTAAATTATCAACAGTTTCAAGTTTTTTCCTGTCAAATTACTTCAGTCAGTCTAAATATACATATAGAGATGTCTCGTTAAAAATGGATTTTCAGCAGTTTTTTCTTCCCTTCAAGAGGTAACGCAGAGTGCTGACAACTTTCAAAGTAAACTTGAAAGTTTACACAGACTGAGATACTGAAGGCAATGACAGAAAAACAAAGTTCTCAAATCAAAGGGAACATAATCTACTTCAAATGAAGAAAGGAAAGTTGAAAGAAGAGAGGGATACAGACTGAATTCATGCTGAAAAGAAATAACTGGTTATTTAACAAATTATAAGATTTAGAATGCAGGAAGAGAAGTCTAATCTTAGCATTTTTGGGGTACCTGAAAAGACTGGAGGAAATTAAATTAACTACATGGATTCCTCCATTTTTTGAATTTGCAAGAAGATATCTACCCCGTGAAACTGAGAGAGCCCGTAGATGTACATATAAACCTATGTCTACAAATCCAGCTGCACCACCAAGATCCACTGTGGTAAAGTTTCTCTTGTATTTGGGTAAAGTACTGGTTTTGAAGACTGCATATGCTAAGTTCCCATTACAATGGATCAGCACAATATAACATTTGACAGTGAATTTGCAACTAAAGCCATACAACAAAGGAAAGAGTATTGGCCACTTATAAAAACTTTTAAACAAAACATCTGAACATATTGACCTTACCCAAATAGATTAAAAATAATAATCCAGTTTCCACTCAAGAAGACCTGGACTGCTCTGTCACTAAGAAAATGTACTCAGATGACAAGATAATTGGAGTGAAGTAACAAGCAGGGTACATAGAGTCCATCTGTCACTGCAACAAACTCTAAAGAAAAAATAACAACAGAATACCTGATATTTAAATGACATATTTAAATTACACACACTAATTAAAATAGTGTAAATATTTCTATTGGAAATAAAATAAGTTTCCTAACTCTTCATGGCATATATTTTTTTTCAGAACAAAGTTATATTTGTATATGTGTTTTGTAGTGTGCAAAATATTGAATTGCATGAAAATGGGAGAATTAAGATTCATCAAAGTACTTTTGCCACCTCTGTTTAAATGGGACTGGTCATTTTGGGAAGTTGTGTCCTGCAAGAAAGACATGGGGAATGACAGGTGTTCTGAGATATTGGAGCGAGAGGCATGCCCTAGTTTATTTTATATTTATGTATCTTTTTCATTTTGATACAAGTATTGAACATATATTTTGGATCTGAAATAAGTAAATATTTATGTGACAGCACTGGCAGCACAAATTCTACAGGAATAGGCTTTTATTTTGGCAAAAAAGTGAAGTCCAGTCTATTGTACTTATGGCTGTGCATTGACCAATGAGGGGGAAACCTTCTCTAAATAATATTACAGATCAAAAATCACAGGCATTTAGAACTGTAAAGAAATGTACACAATGAAATGTGATTATTATTAATATGGCAGTGACTACATGTAAAGTTTGTGCCGATGAAGAAGAAATCCACATTTATTTACAATGTATGCCATATATGGTGAAACATATAAACACAACACTTGGGCTTTAGGCCAGTTATTTTACATTAAGAAGGTTTGTGGTCTGCATTCTTGTGAGGAGAAAGGCTAGATTCTGCCCTTCGGAGCTGGGAATTTCTGGTTAAAGGCTTATTGTGCCTGCTTATTTGATCTGTTTCTTTCTGAAGTATGTGCTCTTTACTTGCTATAGCCCAGAAGTTAGTAGTTTATTGGCCATTTTAGGCTAATTTCTATCAGTTTCATTTCCCTGCTATAAAAACAGCATTTGTGCGCCCGGCAGCGCAGGTTAGCTAGGGTTAAACTACTCCCGGCTCCACGAAGTGTACTCTTCAATTTTTCCCTTGAAACTACACAAACCTTCAACTTACGCACTCAAAGCATTCATTTCACAGCCCAGCACTTGCTCAAAACTCATAGCAAGCACTAATTAACCCTAGCACAAGACCCCCTATACTGTCCAGAAGGACAAGGCTCTCTATTCATCCCTATCAGCCAATCAGTAAAACAGCTCAGTTTACCTATTCAGGCATGTCCAAATGACAGTTACAGGTGTATTCTCCAGTCCAACCTGGTGGACTTCTTTGAGATAGTTAACAAGGCTTTAGACAAGGGAAAGTATGCCCACACAGCCTATCTAGACCTTGCAAATGCTGTTGACACCATTCCCCATTCTTGTATTTATAGTCAAGCTCACCAGCCTGAACATAAACCCCTACGTCACGAGATGGGCTGCCAATTGTCTCACAGATAGAACCCACATGGTGAGAGTTGCAGGCTCTAGGTCTGACTCTAAACCGGTTACAAGTGGCGTCCCCCAGGGCTCAGTCCTGGGACCTCTCCTGTTCGGTATATACTTCTCAGAGGTACAGGCAAGCACAGGAGGACTATGGTTGACCAAGTTCACAGACGACTACAAACTGGGGGCCATAACTGACACTGTGGCTAATACAGACATCCTCCAGAAGGGTCTCACTGAGACAGATACCTGGTGTCAAAATCATGGCCTCAAGCTAAATGCCAAAAAGTGCATAGTCATTCCCTTTGGAAAAAACAAAGTACCCACAAACTACCACATACGTGGTAGTCCCCTAAATACAGAAAATGTAATAAGGGATCTGGGGACCCAAGTGGATAGTAATCTCTCCTTTGATAATCATATTGCCAAGGTGGTTAGAAAATCCTTCTATGTGACCCACCTAATCACAAAAGGGTTCACATGTGGAACAAAAGAGGTTATTGTGCACCTCTACTCATCAGACCCGTCGATAGAGTACAACACCCTATATGGGATGTACCTTACAAGACACCTGCAACAGCTGGAAAGACCACAGAAGTACCTCACCAAGAGGATTACTGCTCTCAAACAGATGCCCTATGCAGCCCAACTGAAGAAACTCCAGCTGTACTCTGTTGCATATCACTTACTCAGAGGTGATTTCTGCCTGACATACAAGGTCATGTCCAACCCAGAATTGCTGGACATGCTCCACCTAAAAAAAAACAAATCCCCAAGAGCCAAATGCTCTAGGGATCTAAACCTCACCACAATGATAAATAAGACGTGCTTGAGGGATAGATTGCTGTCCCAGAGACTCCCCATGCTTTGGAACAGGATTCCAATCTACATTAGGCAGAGCCCCTCACTAACACTCTTCAAGAGAATCCTTGATGAGTGGATGGGAAATGGAAAATTTACCCCGGGGATCACTGCAGTGGCTCTTCTGGACAGAGGCACAGGGAACTAATGCCTCTGCTGGACAGAGGCACAGGGAACTTATCTAAGGGGGCAGTGAAAGCCAACACATTCTGGCTAGGCTTATAGATGCCCTCAGGCAAATAGTCTAGTACTTACCTATGAACAGTTACTTCATGATAATTGTATGTTATTTGATTGATCACTAATAATTTAAGGATAACAAATGTTAGGGTTACCACCTTTTCAAATGCCCAAAGTGGGACATTTTTGGTACAAATGTCAGATTTTGCAGGCCAAAACATACCCAAGACCAGTACAAAGGGCAGAATTTCACTTTGTTGCCTAAATAAAAGCTTATTATTGTAGCATTTTAGTTGCTTATTCTGTTTCTTATAAAATTTAGGTGTTTCAGATACAGTATAACTGTTTTATGCAACTATTACATAAAGTATAGAAACTAATTCTATCTTAAAATCTCAGGACATTTGCCATTTTTACAAATTTTTTGCAGGACACAACTGCCCAAAGTGGGACTGTCCCTCGCAAAGTGGGACAGGTGGTAACCCTAACAAATGTAGAAGTGTAATAATGGGTTTAGCATACAGGAAAGCATTCAGCTCTTGATATGAACAAGTGCAATGATTATCTAAGGAATCATAAGTAACACGGGTGTTATTTGTGGACACATGAGTGAATAGTGACCAGTGACAATGGAATAGGGATACAGGACAATTAAAACAGTTCTCACAGCAGCTATTGATAATGTAGTTGGTCAGCAGGAACTTCACACATTAGTAAGATGGATTTTGAGCAACCGTTTATTCTAATATATGAATAGAACTGGTAAAGGTGAAAATGTGATGAGGAAAATAGTGTAAATACATACTTCATTAGTGAACCTAGCCAAAAATCAGCTGAATAAAATATCTGCTGTTTCACCTGTGGCAGTAAATCAGGGTAGTGGTGGAATAAAAATAACGGGAAGGAAGAAGGGAATTCAAGTTATGAATGATGAGGAATGGGAAGGGAAAGATATACAGTGAAAAGATGATAGGAAAACGAAATGTAAAGAAAATGAGTAGGAAAAAATGATGTGAAAGGAGAGGGGAAATAAAACTAAAGAAAATATTAAATAGGGAGAAAGAAAAGCAAGGTTAAGTAAAACAGAGGACTAAGGAAAGGGATGGACATTAAAGAAAAATGTTAGTGAAAACCACTCAAATTCAAGATGATCACAATTGAACTGAAACCATTCTTAATTTTTGTTTTCAAGAAGAGTTTGTTTGACATTTAGAAGTTAAGTTGTAAGGGGTTTAAATCAGTTTTCCTAATTAAACTGGGAATCTAGATGGATTACATGCAAATTCTGTGTGTGTGTGTGTGTGTGTGTGTGTGTGTGTGTGTGTGTGTGTGTGTGTGTGTGTGTGTGTGTGTGTGTTTCTATCTCTATCTATATATATATATATATATATATATATATATATATATATATATATATATATACAGCTCCTACTTAAACCTGCAGTGAAGTTAAAAGCAAACAGTGTTATAAAGAGTCCGTTTGTCAGAGTCAGTAGACAATATCAGTTATGAACTTTTTACATCTGAATTAACTAATATGTCTAAGTGCTTTGAATCTAGAGGTTATACACGCTCTTTAGTGGAGCATAATAAACAGATTATGAGTGAATGTGGAGCCTTAGGGAAGCCGTATCTTTCTATGGTAATATACAAGCTAGGCAAAAGGAACAAAATAATTCTTTTAGGTATATTACCAAGTATAATTGACACACCTCTGTGATTAGATCTGTGATTAATAAAAACTGGCCTATTTCTGGTGTCTGATTTTGAGATGACAAATAGTGGATGAGAATCTAAAAGAGAAATTGTGCTATAAGGATATAATATGTAAACATTCTAGTGGTGAAAAGGTTAATACAAAACATATTGTTCCATGTTTTAATTGTTCATTCTGTAATGGTATTAATACAGAAACCTGCTTTATACACCCCATTACTAAAAAGTATTTTCCTTTAATACATTTGCTAAATTTACTACAGAAAATATACTGTATGTTGCTAACTGTGTAATGTGTGATTGTTTTTACATTAATAAAACAAATTAGAAGTTAGAAGTAAGAGCAGGTTCCCATTTGTTTTAAATAAGGAGAAAAGTGTAGAGCAATGCATTAAGTGAACATGTTATGATGTGTGGAGTTTGACCATAGCTTTAAATTTAGAGTTGTACAGAAAATAAAAAATGGGATAAGGGGGGGTAACTTGGTTACAAAAACAGAAACTGCAGAATACAGTTGGATTAATAATTTCAGGGCAAATAAATTTCCAGGGCTGAATACAAGAAATAGTATAAAACCTACACTAAAATTAGAGAGAGAATTTGTGTAAATATTCTATATTTTTTGTGAGATCATGTTTTATGTATTTTTATAAGATTTTTATATTTATGGGCTGTTGCTCTAATGTTTTCTAAGAGGTTTTAAATTGTTCATGTGATTATTTGCTGACTGTTAGTATCAGTGTTGAATGGTATGAATGTCTGGTGTAGCATTGAAAAAGAGTTGGTGTGTCTCGAAAGCTTTGCACTTTTTATTGTGACTTTTTTACTTCAATAAAACATGTGGACAGTTGAGCTCCTGCCTTTCTTCTTCTTTGTTAAAAGCAAACAGCAGCAGCTAAGCTGGAAGCAACAAGGAGTTCCTATAAAAACAGCGGCAGCAGAAGCATGCATCTCAGTGGCGTCATGGATAGTGTTGTAGCCTCACAGCAACAAGTTCTCTAGTTTGATTCTCAGCTGGGCTACCTTCTGTGTAGAGTCTACATGCCCTCCCTGTGTCCAAATACATTTCCTGTTTCCTCCCACATTCCAAAGGCATGCAGTATGTGGAATGACACACTTAAATTGGCCATAGGGGTGTGTGTGTGTGTGTGTGTGTGTGTGTGTGTGTGTGTGTGTGTGTGTGTGTGTGGTGGTGCGCAAGAACTACTGAGGCAGGGCTAGCCACCCAACAGTGTAAACCTTTGCTCCAGATGATTGGCATAGTCACTGTGGATATGACACCCCGTCCCCTATATATATATATATATATATATATATATATATATATATATTTATATATATATGTGTGTGTGTGTGTGCATGTATATGTGTGTATATATATATATATATATATATATATATATATACACACACACACACACACACACACACCATTGTGTTGTCACTTATAGTTTAATGTTTTTCATGCAAATTCCAGAGAATGGGAAATATATGTATAACATATAGTGTACATGCATACATAATTAAAACATTGATATGGATAGGTGAACTGAGGAACCGAAAGTTTTATGACAACATTGTTCATTGTTCTTTAAAATGAAAAACATTCTTAAATTTAAAAATAACACATGGATGTAAACTTCATGTGACAGAATGTGAATGTCTTGAATAGTAGTATCAGAAGAGGAAGGAGACTGAAATATATTAATAGCAATAAAGCAAAAGTGATATATTTGCAAGAAATGCATATAAATCTAATGGATAGATAAAAATTAAAAAATTCCCAATAGAAAGTATTGACTCAGTCTAATTATGAAAACAAAAGGAAGGGGAGTCATTAGTAAATTTATATTGGTTTACAGGTGTGGGTGCCAAAGTTGCTAAAAAGGGCACTTGGAATTTATTCCTAACTGCATGAAAAGTTGTCTCATTATGTCAGGGGATTTTAAGTGTAGATTTGATGAAACAAAATGTAGCACAATTAGAGAAACCAGAATTATAGGCTTTGCAAAAGCAATCAAAATAGAATTGTTTAAGTTGAGATGTTTTCAGATTAAACGACAATGCTTCTCTTAAATTCACACACTATTACTAAACATTCAGCACAAATCTAGAATGGATGAAATATTTGCCTATGAAGACACCGCATATATGATGATTTAATTTTAAAATAAATCCATGTTCTATTTTAGACCACAATGCCTTACATTTCAGCATGTCAAGTAATTTTAAGAGACTAGCGGTAATATCTAGAATCCCAACTTATTTAATTAAACAAGAAGAATTCAAGACTTGTTTTGTAAAGCAAAGTTAAGTATTTTTATGGGAAATGGTGAAGAAGGCATAAGTGAATTATATTGGCTGCACTAAAAACTGATGTATGTGGTAGAGCGGTATATTGGTATAAGAAGAAAAACAATCGGACTATGACCTAGTTTAGATAATGAAAAAAGACTTTAAGACAATTAAAAAATCAGAAAAACTTGCTGACTCAAATTCCTTAATATATAGACAGAGCCAAAGTGATTTTTTTCAGTAACAATCTGAAACCGCTGTGAGTTTCTACAAGGGAATCCAGTACGTTACAACTGAAATGTGGCAGGCAAATTAATCATGCTAGAACCATGGAATTACTGTTTTTTATGATTTTACATTGTGGAATGTAACACAATGATCACAATAGGAGGCCAGAAACCAAGAAGTGCATAGATTTTCGGTACATAGCTCACAGCAATCTAAGATCAGACAGAAGTTTGACTGTTTTTATTAAAAATCATCAAAAATGTCTGCTTTAATGAAGTATATATATAAAATATCCAATAGCAAACCCTGGCATTTTTCATCAGTGCAGGCCAAATCAAATAGAAAAAGCTAAAGGCTACACAGAAATTATCAATTAGGCATTTAGTGTTTTGTTCTACAAAATGTATTGTTTATACTTAGGCAAGGTGTTAGGAGAGCAACTCCAAATGCTTCGTTGTGTTCTATGATTGTCCTAACAAGGGAAGAATAGAGGGGGATTATCATAAGAGGAATATGTATCTTTGATAATTAACTGGGCGTGGTCGAAGGCTTTCCAAACCAAGATATTACTATAGGATAGTTTGTTCTTAATAAAAGGGCCTACATCTATAATGACTCTGCCAAGTTATAAGTTGGTTTCTTTTATCTGGCAATCTGTATGAATGGCTTGTTTTCCAAAGGCAAATATACTATTTTTCTTGGTGTTAAACTGAATGACTTGGTTGGTACATCAAATATTGTTTCTGGCAAGCTCCTCTTGATGGATACGAATGACCTGAGGGAGTTAATAATAGTACTCTGTTTACAGTTTTAATCACATTGCAGAGATATTGTACAAATGTTTTAACAGCTGTAGTAAGAGGTTAAAAACAAACACAAACATATGTAGCATGGTAACAAAAATGGTTCAAACAAACAGACATATGTAGTATGCTAATAAAAATGATTAAAACAAGCACAGACCTATGTAATATGGGGTCTACTATGGAATTTCGAAATTTCACAATCCCGACGTTCCAAATACAGATGCTCAGAACATCAAGATAGTGAAATCTCGAAGTAACAAAAAATAAATAAATAAACAAAATCAAGAATACATAAAGAAGACGTTTGCAGGGGGCAAGCCCCTGCACCCTCCACACCCCCTGCAACTTAAATATACTAACTCTGAGATCGCACTGCAGTGAAGAGAATGTTAATGTTCCCGTTCTGCACTGCATGGCAATCTCCACTTACAGGTTTCAAGATTTCACAATTCCAAGGTTGTGAGCATCGGTATTTAGAACGTCGGGGATTGTGAAATTTCGAAATTCCAAAGTGTACCCATAATATGCTAACAAAAATGGTTCAAACAACCACAGACATGTAGTATGCTAACAAAAATGGTTCAAACAAACAACCACAGACATGTAGTATGCTAACAAAAATGATTCAGAAAAACAGACATATGTAGTATGGTAATAAAAATGGGTAAAACAAGTACAGACATATGTAATAAGCTAACAAAAATGGTTCAACCAACCAACCACAGACACATGTAGTATGCTAACAAAAATTATTCAAACAACATTGACACATGTAATAAGAGGTTAAATACAAACAGAGATATATGTAATATGCTAGCAAATATGGATCAAACAGTGTTAAAGTAACTGAAGCTGAGGGGAGGGAGGGTGGCTTAATGGCTAAGGTGTTTGCCTTACAAACACAAAGTGCAGGGTTCAAGTCTCTCAAAGGATAATTGGCTAGGCTTAAAATGGCTCGCAAGGGCAGTTAGCTTAGTACTAAACTATGAAGCACTTGAAGTATTCGCTGATCATTCAGATCACGCTACATAGTTTGTTCACAAAAATTGCAAATTTAAAGACCACAGTAATTACAAAAGAACATTTTAATAGAGTGCTGTAAAAAAATCTACAGCCTCTGTGAAACTAAATAACATCCTAAAAGAATTTTCATTTAGTCACAGTACAGTAAAGCCACATCATAAATAATTTCTGAATGGTAGCATCGACATTTGTAAATAGGTATTAATCATCACTATTTATAAGTGCAAACAAGAATTTTAACCCAGCTAGATGTTGACCTCTAAGTCTAACTTATGCAAATAGTAGAAAGAATAATTAAATCATTCATACAGTATACCTAGATATAACAAAAAACATTCACATGATGTTATACACTGGCATCTAAAAAGTGTGGAAAAAAGTTAACAAATAGAAAAATAGTTAACTGGGTATATATAAGGTTGTGTAGAAGAAATAGCAGGTTAAACTGGCAAAAAAATTAGTATTCATCAAAAATCTGTCCTGAAAACACTGTTCTGGTATTTTTATTGTAGAAATCAAAGTTCAGTTTTGAGTAGCAGACCACACTGATGGCTCTGAAGTAGTGTTTGCAATAGTAACGGATGATAAAAATATTTTAGTAATGTCTGAAAACCTGATCTCCAGAAATAACTATTTTAGTGTTATTAAATGTGTAATAATACCATTTGGTTCAAACAAAATCAGTGGAGATCTTCAGAAAAAGAATCTAGCACATTTCCTGGAAATAAATGGAATTTCTGGGAAGACTACATTCATAATGATGTCTGGGAGGAAGAGTGAGGTTTAGTGAAAGGTAAGAACTGAGCAGTTTATGTAATGTTGTAGTGAATGAATATTGTTATAAATTGTATATGTATTAGAGAGTAAGGATAACAGTAGAAGCTTGTTAAATTTGTTTCCTTTTTAATAATATATGTAAAATAAGGACTAACCACCTGCTGGCATAAAGCTTGGCTTTAGCCTCCATTTGATTGTCTCTGTTGAAGTGACACACCAACCCCATTTGCAAAAGTGGGAAAAAAGGGTTATGGATGGATGTAAAATAATGCTGCAATTTAAAATGTTGTGACTTCATAAATACTGCTATAAAGAGTGCAGAATTCAACATAAACAATAATAAATTGAGTATGAAAATTTACTAGACTCTCTCTAGTGTTTGCTTTGCATACCTTGATAACATAGGATGTTAAGTCTATCTCGCCTTCCTTCTTGCTGGTTGGGATCGGAGCCGATCTTTGGCTCCAACTCGGCCATCTTCTATAGCTCGAGAGCTGTTTACTGGCTCGAGGCTACCCCTTATCCCATGATGCCTAGTGCTAGCTACCCAGATCTCGTTTGCCACTTCAGCTGTGAGGTGTCATTTTTCTGGCTCAGGATTGTATTGACTTTATTATATAACTTTTTTCTGTGAAATAGTCTTTTTTTCTTGGTAGGGTATTCTAATTTTTAGTTTTATAATTGTGGTAGTTGAGTATTTTTTGTAGTCCTCCCTCCCCTCTTAGAACTCATTTTAATTAGAGAGTTCTACCCCTCCCCCTCCTTATCCTTTTCTTGTCAGGTTAGCCGTTTAGGTTAGAAGGTTTCCTTATACTTTCTGGTTAGGCCAGCCATTTAAGTTAGAGGCCTCCTAAACAAAAAAAAAAAAAAATTAGTCTGTATTATATTGTACTGTCTGTGTTTTTTTTTTCTGTAGACTGTATATTGCTTATTAGCCAGTGTTGTCTTTTTGGTTACAGGATGTCTAAAGAATCCAAGGTGTCTGGGTTCAAGAAGTGTGGCTCATGCTGTCAGAAAATGTCTGTGATAGATGGGCACACTTCTTGCGTCTATTGCTTAGGCGCTGTGCACCTGCAGGACTCTTGTTCTATCTGCTATGCATTTAGTCCAAGAGTTCTGCAGGAGCGTAAGAATAAGCTTACTCTTAGGGGCCTTTTAAAGCCCCAGGATTCACCGGCCAAGACTCAGCTTGTGAAATCCCTAAAATTGTCCAAATCGTTGGCTCCAAGTGTGGAGCCGTCTTTGGTTCAGACTATACCTGCTACTTCGGTTCTGGCTGGAACCAATAAGACTGTCTCCCTGTCGGCTCCATCAGAAACTTCGGAGCTGTCGCAGAGTCACAAGAGGCTGAAGTCACCCTCTTTAGAATCGATTCATTCAGCTCCTCTGTCTCCCCTGCTTCAGAACGAGCGCAGTCACAGGTCATCTCACTCCTCTCGATCCTCTAGGCTCTCGGATCACGATGTGGAGAGAGTGGTCAGTAGGTTGCTTAAGTCGCAGGCACTTGCCAAGATGTTGTCCAGCCCTCCTCAACAGGTGTCGGCTCCATCCACTTCTATCGATGTTCCTCCTCCGACTCCATTGAGCTCGGAGCTGGAGTTCGTTGGGGTTCGTGTAGTGGAATCATCGGCTCCGATAACTCTTTCTCATTTGGTTCTGTCGTCTGCTCCGATTCCCTTGGTGGTGCCGTCCGTCAAGGAATCTGGGCACCCGGGCTCCCTCGTCAGCTCTGAGGGGGCGAGTGGCATTGGACCCTTGTCCGACCCTGTTCTCCCTCTCAGAGCTTCGGCGCAGGTGAGCTTGGCTCCTACATCAGCCTCAGAGCCGTCTCCCTCGGTGTGGAGAAGGATTCTGATTTCCTCTGAACCGGAGCCTTCTCTGCATCATGCCAGGGATGCCTTCGATGTCATGAGGAGTGTGCTGGCCACTGAGTCAGCTCCACTATCGGCCCCATCGGCTCCGTCCCCTGTAGTGCCTGTGCCAACCTCTGCTCCTCCTCCAGGCCCCAAGCGTGGGGACCGGCACTCCAGGGCACCCCATTTGGTGTTTCCTCTTCTTCTGAGCCCTCCCCTGACCATTCAAAGGAGCCCCCTCGTAAGAAGAAGTGCAAGAGGAAGCACATTGACTCCCCTGAGTCTGTCACTTCCGATACAGACTTAGATGACTCGGAAGGGTCCCCAAGATCCCCCTCTGAAGTGGTTTCCTTTTCGGACATCCTCAAAATGCTTAAGCAGAGGGGGAACTGGAATCCCCTAGCCCCTACCAAGGATGAGTCTGTATTCCTGGATGCGTTCGGATCCCGACCTTCCACCTCCTGGGTTTCTCCACCTTTCGATCCACTTATGTCAGTGGTGGCTCGAAAGGCTTGGTTAGCTCTGGATACAGTGGAACCAACTCCGAGGAGACCTGGTAAATTCATTACAGCACCCCAGGATAAGCAATTCCTTTTGAAAGGTATTCCTGTTGATGCCATGGTGGTAGCAGAAGCCACGAAAAAGGAGTTAGCAGAAACTTCTTCGTCTGTCCATCCTCCTAACAAGGAGTCTAGGACCATGGACAGATATGGGAAGTGAATGTTTGCTTCAGCGACCTTTGCTATGAGGTCACTGAACTACTTATGCCATTTTACCTGGCTTCAGAGGGATCTCCTTAAAGAGCTCGGAGATACCCTTCAAGATCCATCAGCTGAGGGGGCTCAAGCTAAAGTGGCTTCCCAGCTGGCGACCCTTAACTCTGTAGTCAACTCCTCCATGAGGCTCATCTCTTATGCAGCCGATGGTGCAAGTAGAGCTGCGAGCACGGGCGTGGCTCTTAGGAGGCATGCATGGATGTGGCTGTGTAACTTTGCGGAACCTTTTAGAGTGTCATTCACCAACACCCCCTTTGATGGTTCCTTCCTTTTTGGACCACAGGTGAAAGACGCTTTGGCTAGGTGTGAGCAAGAAGGTAAGACTCTCTCTGCCATGGGAGTCCATTTTTCCACTCCTTCCAGACCATACCCCAAGGGTCAGAAGAGTGGTAAACTGTGGTTCCGAAAATCCCAGGGAGCCTCGTCTGACACACGTAGATTTTTCCTCCAGGGGCAGAGGAGGAAATAACAATAGATGCCGCCCTCGTGGCAGAGGGGGTCCGCAGAACCAGGGCAACAGAGAATCCTTCTCTGAGAAGCCCTTTCAGCATCCCTGAAGGGTTGCCCGGCTGCCCGCCTCTGGAGGCAGTTGGGGGAAGACTTTCACTGTACCCAAAAGCCTGGCTAAAATTAACACAAGACAGATGGGTACGGTCAATTATATCCGGAGGTTACAAAATTCCCTTCTCTCAAACCCCCTTACCTTTGAGCAAATCCCTTCCAGATGTTCCACCCAATCTGAGGGGCCAAGCAGTCATAGAGGTTTCAAGACTGCTAGAGAAAAGAGTCATCTAGGAAGTCCTGGCCGACCAACACGGATCCGGAACTTACTCAAGGTTCTTTTTGGTACCAAAAAGACAGGGGACTGGAGACTGATTCTGGATTTCAGCAGACAAAACAAGTCTGTTCAAAGAACAAAGTTTTGGATGGTCACGCTACAGTCCATTCTACCCTTTCTGGGTCAGGACAATTGGATGTGCTTCATAGATCTTCAGGATGCGTACTACCACATCAAAATGGACAGGCATTCTAGGAGATTCCTTCGCTTCTGGCTGGGAGCAAGTCATTACCAGTTCAGAGCTCTGCCCTTTGATCTCACCACGGCCCCCCAGGGTGTTCACCAAATGTATGGCAGTGGTCACGGCTCACCTGAGACGTTGAGGATTCCAGGTGTTTCCATATCTAGACGATTGGCTCCTCACTGCTACTACCAGGCATCAACTTCTCCAAGCCAGGGACTGCACAATCACAATCTGCTCCCAGCTAGGCATCACAATAAACTTCGAAAAATCTACCTTGTTGCCCTGTCAATCTATTACCAATATAGGAGCAGACTTAGACACAAGGAACATGTCCGCAAGGCTGCCGCCAGACAGGGTGTCTACAATTTGCCAGCAAGTTCAAATTCTAATACAGAGCAAAAGGATCTAAGTCAGGTTCATCCTTCAAACTCTGGGTTCCATGGCAGCGGCAATTCTTCTAATCCTTCTGGCCCGCTTTCACATGAGAATCCTTCAGTGGCTTCTGTTCACACAGTGGTCTTTCCAGCAGCTGCCCATGTCTCACGTGATCATGATTACAGAAGCATGCAAAAGGCACCTTTCCTGGTGGATGGTCTCCCCACTAGTGTCTCAGGGCATACCCTTCATTCAGCCCCCTCCGGTGGCCACAGTGACCACAGACGCCTCCCTGATAGGGTGTGGGGGCATTATCAGGGCAGGACAGTCCAAGGCACGTAGCAGCCTCACGAGTACCATCTGCATATAAACGTCTTAGAAACGAGAGCCGTGCTCCTAGCGTTGCAAGCTCTTCAGGACTCTCTCCCTTCTGGTACTATTGCAATTCAAACGGACAACATGTCAGTGGTGTGGTACATCAACAAGCAGGGCAGAACCAGGTCCTATCCCCTATGTTGAGAAACACTCAGACTCTGGCAGTGGGCGATTTCCTCCGAATGATTTCTGATGGCAACGTACATCCCTGGGAGGTCCAATGTCATAGCAGACAGGCTCAGCAGAGCTATTCTCATGCCTCACAAGTGGTCTCTGAATCAGGTAGTTGCGGATCTGATCTTCCGCAAATGGGGACAGCCTTGCTGCGATTTTTTTTGCTACCCCCTTCAACAGCAAATGCAGCAACTACTTCTCCATTCTTCTGCTTCCAGGTCACTCTCCCAGAGACGCTCTAGTCCACGATTGACCTCAGGGACTCCTTTATGCCTTCCCTCCGTTTCCCCTGATACTGAAGCTCATACAGAACGCTATATCGTTGGGTTGCAAAATGATCCTCATTGCCCCCTACTGGCCTCGACAGATATGGTTTCAGTTCCTGCCTCATTACCTTCTCAAGCAGCCATGGACTCTGGATCCCATTCCAGACCTGCTGACTCATCAATCAGGCGGGTTGCATCAATCCCTTCAAACACTCCAGTTCACAGCTTGGTTGCTCCAATTCCAACCCTAGCCAGGCTTCCCAGCATTTCCCGGCTGTGCGCGAGATTATTTTGTCCTCTCACAAGTCCACGACTAGAAAAACTTATGCTAGTAAATGGAAAAGTTTTTCTTGTTGGGCAGAGGCTAGGAACATAGATCCATTTTCAGCCCCAGTCCACAAAATTTTGGAGTTCCTAGCACAACTCTCTCATTCTGGGTCTGCTTCTGCTACAATCAGGGTTCAATTGGCAGCCATTTCTAACTTTCATCTTGGCTTGTCTAATTCAAACATTATGTCTCATAAGCTCTGTAAAGCCTTTCTAAGAGGGACTTTTCTCTCCTTAGACCTCAAGTGAGAGATCCCCCTCCTCCATGGGACCTTAATTTGGTACTAATCTCTTTAATTGTGCCCCCCCTTTGAACCTGCAGCGTCCTGCTCAATTAAATTCATATATTGGAAAACACTCTTTCTGGTAGCTATTACATCAGCCAGACGCGTCTCTGAACTTCAGGCACTATGTGTTCGTCCTCCATACTTGATTTTTCATAAGGATAGGGTTGCTCTGAGGACTAATCCATCTTTCCTTCCAAAAGTGTGCTCAGAAAATAATTTGAACCAATCTATAGACCTTCCTGTGTTTTTCCCTAACCACACCAACAAAGCAGAATACAAATTACACCAATTGGATGTTCATAGACAATTGTGTTTTTACTTGCATAGGACCAAGGATACAAGGAAGTCGGACCAACTTTTCCTTTCCTATGCTCTAGGTAAACAGGGTCTCCCAGTTTCCAAAGTGACCTTATCCAGGTGGTTGTCTCACATTATTACCTTCATTTATCAATTGAGAAAGACTTGCCTATCAAACCGAAAGGTCATTCTACTAGGGCTTTGGCCACCTCTGTAGCCTTCCAATCTAGGTTGCCCATGGATTCTATTTGTGCAGCTGCCACGTGGGCAAATCCTCATACTTTTATTTCTCATTACAAACTGGATATGTCCTCCAGGAGCAGAGCTGACTTTGGTTCCACTGTTCTGAAGAGTCTGTTCCAATGAGCCACCCAGGATTGTAGGTGCTAGGGACGCTGTCCCAACCAGCAAGAACGAAGGCGAGATAGACAACTTAACATAAAGAAGTTATGTACCTACCATAATGTTCCATGTTAGTTGTCTTCATATCGCCTTCTTCTTGCATCCCACCCTCCGTCCCCCTGTCCTTTTGGATTGAGAGGAGTTTTGGTTTCACTGGCTGAGTATTCTCTGGTTGTTTCCTCTACTGTCTTTGAGAGTATGATAGGTATGCTCAACCTGTACTTGGGCAGGTTGTTTCCCTGTGAGTCTGGGGTTAGCTATTACAAACGAGATCTGGGTAGCTAGCGCTAGACATCATGGGATAAGGGGTAGCCTCGAGCCAGTAAACAGCTCTCGAGCTATAGAAGATGGCTGAGTTGGAGCCACGGATCATCTCCGATCCCACCCAGCAAGAAGAAGGTGAGATGAAGACAACTAACATGGAATGTTATGGTAGGTACATAACTTCTTTTTTTGCCTCCATAGTGCATTTGGTTTTTAATGTCTGAGTCTGAACATTTGCATGACAGCTCTCACTTCGCATACAAGACATCCAGAAATCATCTCTTAACTTGCGTATCATTGTCAACAAAAAGGAATTGTTTGCTACAGCATAACATAATATTAGACTTTTCAGCAACTCTACCCACAGTTATTTTAGGACAAAGTAGTGCATCTTTAAAAAGACTAATGGATTGTTATTTGGGAGGTAGGCAGTAAAGTTAAAGTAGTTTTTGACATCATAAATGGCAACAGGCACATGATTTGAACTTTAACTTGGAAACTCTGAAATGTGACTATAAAGTTTGTGATATATTGAGTACATAACTATAATCAAATGTATTAGTCTGTCTGTTCATGTGTATTGTATGTGGTAACAGGCCGTATCACTTGTATGGCTAGTCTCTTTACGTCTTCAGGGATTCCTATTTATACAGAAATTCTTATCAACTGCTGGGCTGTTCAGTCTCTTCAGTTAATTAATGTCTTTGTATGATTTGAGGAATGCTCTAGGCAGTTTCTAATTCTAAGATTTGTGCTTATTGTTGCTTGCAATGCAAGATTGCTCATTTATGCTTCATATAGTAACACTGCTCTCTTTCCATTGTGTATTACATAGGCAGTATTGCTTATTAACTAGTTGATCTTAATTCTTTATTTGCCTTCTTTTTGGCTCGTAGATTAGAGGATCCATTTTGCATCAGTTTTTCACCCACTCATTTAAAAACCATTAACAATAAGTAACAAGTAAATATGTTATAGATTGTCACAGCAACAATAGACCTTTCATTGGGAGTCTTTGCTAAAACTTTAGGCTGCCTTTTTACCCCTTAATCGCATCTCTTTTAAAGTTATTTTTTCACACTTGCCAAAAATAATATGCATTTCTTCTGGCTCCTTTGTATACCCATGAAAGTCTGTATACTACATCACACAATGTTGATAATTCATGGGGAAATGTACTGCTCAGCTGTTCCAGATTTTGGATTGTGTTTTTGCTCTGTCCATCTTAAATCAATTTTGTAATAGAATACTTGTAGTTGTATTATGCAGATACTACCAGACATTATTGATAAATACTTCCCAGTTCCAGTCCTTTAGAAAATGCATATTTAGTTCAATTCATATTACTCGAGCAACACTCTTTACAGTACCAATATTTAAAACTGTACCTGAGTTATGGCCTTTATCTCTTTATTTGTTTTGGCATTATCCATGACTCTTGAGAAAGCATATTTTGAGCTAGCTGGAAAAAAATGCTGAGAGACTTCAAGATTGCCTTCCTTTGCACTTGCCAGGGTACAATGTACGATAAAGTAATGATCCCACTGGTCACACAGTTGAAAGTTTTTAGATGGAAACCATGCCTTTTGTTATGTTGACTCTTATTAAACATTTTGTTCCTCATAAAGCAACTGTTACCCTGAGATGTTATGCTATTTTTCTAATTATCCCTTACTGAGGAATCCAAGATACCATTAGTGAGCATTTACTTTCTGAGCCATGCCATTTTTCCTGTGCCTCCACCCTGTTGACTTTACTTTTCCATGTACTACTTTTTTTCCCAAAAGAATGAAAGGCTGGTTTACCTACGTTTGGTTGGTGCCATCTGAATCAGTAGAAGTGTTTTTGTTTAACTGCTGTTTGGGGGGTTTTCTTCAAGAGTTGTACATTTTCTCTGTCTTTTCCCAGTTCTTTTAGAGCTGTGTTCTACATTATTGTTAGATTATTAGTACTTGTTTGGAAAGTGGCATTGTTGGGCATTGCATGTAATTTCTGCTGCTCTGTCAGGGAAATTATGATATACATTTGATGGAGTCTAATAACTCTTTGTTTTAACTTTGTAGAGAAGCTTGAATTGTCTTTGTGTATAATTATTTCAGGCATTTTTCTGATGAAAAAAGTGATATATCTACCTAAGACTGCAGCAAAACCACTCAATTATTTCTTGATGTCCAAGTTGTTATATTACTGAATATGTAGCATTAACGTAGGTTTCTTTGTGTTTATGAAAGGAGAAACATTTGAATATTTAACCATTTAACTGGATTTATGCAGTAAGCTGAATGCATTTAGTAATGTCAATTTACTTGCAGTTTCCACAACTTGGACAAGTTCCATTGTTAGTTAGAAATATTACACAGTGCATCTTTGGTATGCAGTTTTAATTTCTGTTACAGTTTAGAGTAATACTATATTTTTTCTCTCATTTGATTCTAAACAGCCTGAAAATCTCTTATTGGCTAGCAAATGTAAAGGGGCGGCGGTTAAGCTTGCAGATTTCGGATTGGCAATAGAAGTACAAGGAGACCAGCAGGCGTGGTTTGGTAAGAGGCTGTGCTTATGGTGTTTTGTATTTCCCAGCATTCCATGCATTGAATAATGTCCATCTCAAGAGTAGACATTGTTTACTTTTCCAGATATTATCCATTGCGAATTTGACAGTCTTGAGCAATAATATGTTAACAGGATCTATTTATAACATTTGCTGTTCCACTAGTAGGTTTGGTGCAGTAATATTTTTATGACATTTGTATTTCATGGTATTATGTATCGAGTACCCCCTGCCTCAGCAGCAGGCTTCATTTGATATTTACTTAAGTTATTTGAAATTTTTTAGTGTAATTGCTCATTCAAGGTGTGGTTATGCAATTATTTATTTTTATTTTGAATTTAACTGGGTTAGAGCACTTATCCCACTGGGACCCGTTAGTCTTAACACAGGGAAAACACAAAGATGTATGACATTTTATACAGAGAGAATGACAAAATGCAATAGATGCATATATTATATACAAAGTGAATGTCATGGTTGACTTGAGGGTATAAAGGCAGTAAATAAATTACATTATATACAGAGTGACTGAAAAAAACACAGTATATACATGCTTGAAATGTAGAGTGGCATTAGAGCTGTTATGCTAAAGGAACCCAGTCAAAAATAGCGCAATGTACGTAAACAGAAGAGAATGAAGAACTTAAGTTATGTGACTGGAGAGATAGCAGTTGAATTTTCCTAGAGTCTTGAAATACGTTATTTATTTGTGAATGGAACATGGGGGAAGAGGAATGATCTTTATGAAAAGAAGGAAGACATTCCCAAAAGTTTGAGACCAAGGACGGATAAACCATGCTCTTTGTAGCAAAGCTTAGCTTGGGGGTTTGGAGGAGAGGACATGAATGGTTAAGATGTCCAAGGTTGTATAGTGGTGAATCTCTGAATAGTCTGTAAGCTAGTGGAGAGAAAGTGTCATTCTTGATGAGTTTAAATAGTTGAGAGGCAAGTAGAAAGTCAGCATATTGTTTCACAGGTGGCCATTTAGCTTTCTTTCGATGGTTTTGCAGGGATGAATCCTTCCTTTGTTGTGTTGATGGTGGCAGAGTATTCCTTTGCCATGAGAACATTGTTTGCCAGACTGTGTTAGTTGTAACTTTCATCATAAGTAAGTAAAAGTATGTTTTACTTGAAACTAGAAAAGATGGGGAACAGTTGCAGGGTCTTCAGATAACTATTTATCATTTTAAAGTCAAGCATATTGTTTTAATCAGTAAAAAGGCAGGAATGTTCATTGTATTCCACTGCTGCAGTCATCACACTTGGGTTATCCTGCCATCAGGCGGTCCCGCAGTTGGCCAGAGTTCCAAAGTCTTATTCTGGCGTTGGTTGCTGTCTCTTCTTCCCTGACGTCAGGGCGCCAGGGGTATACAAGATGCATCCGACGCCATTTTCTTCTGTCTTTCTTGCCATGCGGTGCCCGAAGCAGAAGCAGTTCGCAAGTGCCGGTCGGCCGACTCCTGAGATTTTCGAAGTCGAATTTCAGATCCGAAGTCTTCAATAAAGCTAAGTACCCTATTGGGGAAACTTTTTTCTTGCCTCAGACCGATGTCAGAAAAAGTTAATAATTGTATTTCTTGTGGAAAGCAAATACCTCATAAGGACTTCCACTCTTACTGTATTCCATGCCTAGGCCCTGATCACGACGTCACTAGTTGTCGGTTTTGTGTTAGATTTAACAAGCATACTATAAAAAGGCATTTTGATTTTGCTTTGCACTGCTTTGGCCGAAGGTTCAACTGTACTATGCCGTCGGATCAACCAACGACCGCATTACCGAAGAAACGCAAGGACAAGGATAAAGACAGACATCCGAGGTCCAAGACTGACGACGAAACCTCTTCTAGGCCAGTCGCTGGTTCTCAGTGAGGTGCTATCGCAGCCCCTGACACCCACTACCTCAGAGCCACAGGCCGCCTCTGACTCCCACTTGGAGACAACTAGGTGTCTGGAAACTCAAGGTATTGGGCCTACGGAAACTAAATCCCTCAGATGGGTCCGGAGCCGGCATCAGCTTCTGAGGGTGTTTTCAGACCTTCACAACTTGCCCAGCCAAGACAAAAGTACCACTAAAGACAAAGAAACAAGTACAGCATTCTCCTGGACAAACCACCATGCCTAAGACACAGATGCTTAAAATGGCCGAATACCTCATTACTCTAATCAGGGGTTCCCATCCCCCTCTTGAGAAAAGGCCTAGGCAGGATACAGACTGATTCCTCTGATCAGGTTTCCATTTCCTCTGATTCCTCTTCTGACCAGGGGTACTCTATACCTCCTTATGAGGACTCTGATGCTGAAGAATCTATCCCTTCAGCCTCTCCTCCTGAGGATTATTATTTTGGGGAAACTTTACATACCATGAGGGAGCATTTCCACTGGGAAAGTCAGGAATACTCAGAATCTAAGAAAAGGCTCAGATTTCCTTTTACTGCCTCAGCATAGGCCACTGGCTATTCCGCCTGTGCTAGATATTGTGGATGATGTGTTCTCTGAATCCAGCTTATCTCCTGATTCTTTACCCCCTGCACCAGCCAAGCCAGATAGGTACTACAGAGTCCCTGACTTTCACAAATTTCTTTATAAAAACCCTTCTGCTGATCCAGAAACTATTTCCCAGGGTCCAAAAGGGGTTAAGGCTTCCATTGCAAAAAATCCAGTGCCCTCTGACAGAGATTCCAGAGCTTTGGATAGATGGGGGAAGAAAGTATACACTTCTGCAACTGTAGCAGTAAGAGCTTTAAATTGCCAGTTTCACATGTTTAAGTACCAACAATATTTAATGGCTCAATTAAAACAGAAAATGCTTGCAAGCTCAGAAGCTCCTGATTGTAAAGAAATGCAGGATTTGTTGCATGCAGTTGAACAAGTGGGAAAACATACTCTGCAATGTGGTTTTGATTCTCTAGAGGCCTCTTGTAGGGCCGCAGTTACAGGTTCAGTGATTCAAAGGCATGCTTGTTTAAAAGAACAGAGTTTACCTGATCATGTTAAGGCAAAATTATTGGATGCTGTTTTACAGCATGATACTGTGTTTGATGTTAAGGCAGAAGAGGTGTTAATGAAAATGGAGGATAAAGCTAAATCTATGCAACAGTCAAGGATTTCTTACAGGTACAGCCACCTCGATTTAGCAGAAATTGGCCTAGAAAAAATTGGTCCTTTCCAGTGCAGACAGGCCACAGAGAGGTAGATACAGACGTCCAAGAGGCAGATATCAACCCCAAGGCTCAAACAGACAGGCAGTGGGGCACCTCAACCCCAAAAGGAGGTGAGGACAAGACTCAACCTTACAGGAAACAGTCACAATGACTTTCCCCTTCGTACGCCAAGCACTTCCTTTTTGGAAGCCCCCTTGGGGGGAAAACTTACACTTTTTTCTCAAAACTGGCAAACAATAACCCAAGACAAATGGATTCTGAATATTGTCTCTCAAGGTTACAGGTTCCACTTTCATACTTTACCAAGGCTAAAAGGAATGCCAGACCTGCCACAAAATCAATGGGCAGAGGCACAAAAACAAATTTCAGCCCTCATGGACATGAGAGCTATTCAAAATATACCACAGCAAGGACAAGGATTTTACTCAAGACTCTTCCTGGTCCCCAGAAAGGACAAGGCCTGGAGGCCCATACTAGACCTTTCAATTCTAAATACTTACCTGGATATTCCGAAATTCAAAATGTTGACTTTACAGCAGCTTCTACCCATGCTGGGCAAGAACGCTTGGCTTGTTACTCTGGACCTCAAAGAGGCATACCTGCATGTCCCTATCAGACAAAATTGCAGAAGATACCTCAGATTCAAAGCTGGTACAATGCACTACCAATTCTCTACACTGTCCTTTGGCTTATCTACTGCGCCCAGGGTCTTCACAAAGTGCCTGGCACCAGTAGTTGCCTTTTGCAGACAAAAAGGAATTCAAATAAATCCATACCTGGACGACTGCCTCATTCACGCAGAGACAAAGGACATCCTTCTACAGCATCTGGCATTTGTAAAGAGGTTGCTAACTTCTCTAGGGTACACAGTAAACGAAAAGAAGTCAAAACTAGTGCCCTCACAACAGATTACATTCCTGGGTGCCAACTTAAATACAGCGGCCCAGATGGTTTACCTCACGCCAGACAAACAAGTTTAATTAACTCAATATTTTCAATTACTGGCAAAAAAGTCCCATCTCCCTGCAAGAAAAATTCTGCAGGCCCTGGGATTCATGGCATCCTGCATACTACTACCATTTGCCAGACTGCATATGAGGAAAATACAATGGTATCTAAAAAGTGTTTGGACTCAACACTGTCACAGTTTAGAAGCAGTAATACCAATGATTCCCTGCCTACAACAGGAGTTTCGATGGTGGGCACAGGCATGTCACCTAAACAAGGGTCAGCCTTTCACCCTACCCACAGCCAGGCAGACTCTAACAACAGATGCTTCGGATTACGCCTGGGGGAGCACACATGGCAGGAAAATGCATTCAGGGCAAGTGGACCACAGACCAGATGCATCTACACATCAATCAAAAAGAGATGTTGGCTGTTCAAAATGCCCTAACAGCTTTCAAGAACCTTCTGCATCCAGGACAATTATTATTAAAGACAGACAACACCACAGTAATGTGGTACATAAACAAGCAAGGGGGCACTCATTCTTACCCCCTATGCAGGCAAGCCATGACCTTGTGGAACACAGCTCTAACGTACCAAGTTCACCTGCAAGCACAATTCCTGCCAGGAAAGAGAAATACTCTGGTAGACTATCTAAGCAGAAATATCATGGACCCTCACAAATGGAAATTGAATCCACAAATCTTCAGCATGGTAATGCAAAAATGGGGATGCCCAGACATAGATCTTTTTGCCTCCCCACTGAATTGCCAACTACAACAATTTTGCACAAGGACTTATCACAAACAAGCTTGGAAAGTGGATGCTCTTTTGTTCAGCTGGAAAAACCTAAAAGTTTATGCATTCCCACCTCTGTCTCTCCTTTCAAAGGTACTCCTAAAAGCCAGACAAGAGAAACCACAGATGATCCTGATTGCCCCAGACTGGCCACGCCAGCACTGGTACTCTATCTTAAGGAACCTTGCTCAAGGCCCGCCATGGATTTTGCCTCAAATTCCACTCCTCCTGACTCAACAAAACAATCAGATCCTACACGGGCAGCTCAAAACCCTAAACCTGGCTGCATGGCAGATTCATTAGTCAAACAGGCAACACCTGTCTCTAAAGCGGTTATGGATGTCATTTTGGAGGCCAGGAGGCCTAGCACAAGGTAAGCTTACTCAGAAAAATGGAAGAGATTCTGCACCTGGAACCAGGCTCAAAACCTTGTCCCTCTTGTTCCAAACATTCCTCAGATTTTACAATACTTAACTGAGATGCTGGACAGAGGCCTATCCTTCTCATCAATTAAGATCCACGCCTCTGCCCTTTCAGTACATTACAACATGGATCCTCCTTTATTCTCTCATCCCTTGCTAAAGCAGTACCTCAAAGGGGCTAAAAACATAAGACCGCCCCGGAGAGCACCAACACCAACTTGGGACCTCAATTTCGTTTTGGAAAAACTAACCCTGCCACCTTTTGAGACAGCCAATACAGCCGATCTAAAATTTTTATCATGGAAAACAGCTCTGCTCCTAGCAGTAACTTCAGCATGAAGAGTCTCAGAGCTACAGGCATTAATGGTAGTGGAACCTTTTATAATTTTTCATCAGGACAGGGTTTCTCTAAGGACAAACCCTACCTTTATGCCAAAGGTGGTATCTAGTGTGGCTTTTAACCAAACCCCCAGAATAAAGGGGAGAAACTTCTGCATTCTTTGGACATACACAGGCAGCTATGCTTCTACTTGGACAAAACAAAAGCTATCAGGAAAACTGAGCAACTGTTTGTAGCATATGCTGCAGGATCACAGGGCAAGGCTATCTCAAAGCAGACTATATCCAAATGGATAGGACACTGTATTCGTTACTGCTACACACAGCATGGAAAATCAGTCCCAAAACACATTAGGCCACATTCCACCAGGGCTACAGCCACTTCAACGGCCTTTCTCAGAGGAGTACCTACCAAGGAAATTTTGGAGGCTGCAACTTGGAGTTCAGTGCACACCTTTACCAATCATTACCACCTGCCTCTTTACTCTAAATCCAGAGCAGGATTTGCCACTGCAGTACTGCAGGGCCTCATAGCCAATCCTAACTCTTTATAGACCAGCCACCCAACCTTAGCTTTGGGATTTTACCCAAGTGTGATGACTGCAGCAGTGTAACACTATGAACATAGTACAGTTTTGTACCTACCATAAATGTAGATGTTCAAGTGTTCACACTGCTGCAGTCCTGGTTAACCTCCCTCCATCCCCTCTGAACTGGCTGGCCTTATCTATACCTTTCTATCCTATACAACCTTTGTGGTGTATTTGCTTGTAACTGAAGGTATTGTTGTTATTTTATATGTATAACTGTTATTAGCAATATGTATTGCCTACCTACTTGGGGGCACCTGACATCTGGGGCAAGCAAAACTGAAGAAAATGGTGTCGGATGCATCTTATATACCCCTGGCGCACTGACGTCGGGGAAGAAGCGACAGCAACCGACGCCGGACCAAGACTTTGGAACTCTGGCCGACTGCGGGACCACCTGACTGCAGGATAACCCAAGTGTGATGACTGCACCAGTGTGAACACTCGAACATCAACATTTATGGTAGGTACAAAACTGTACTTTTTCCACTTCTGAAATAGAGTAGGAGCTACATGCAACAAAGATCAGTTTTAAAAAAACTGCTCAGCCCTGTTGGAACCCTTTGCTTACTTACCTGTGGAAGACAGTAATGAAGCTAACTTGGGGCTGAAATAAGGATATATGGAGCTGCACTTGGTATTTGATAATACCGTACAACAATCTCAAGGTCTGCAGAAGGCAAATGACACATTCCATAGCATGTAACCAGTCAGAAAAGTAGTGGTAATGGTGATTCCTTAAATAAGTCAAAATATTTTAATTTGGGTTACAAAAGGCAGTAGGACATGGACAGAACTGATGCTCTCCTTGTGTTTTATGTTTCTGCTGTAAAACTGAATCAGTTGTTGCCGCAGTAGTAGGATATCTGGTTTCTTCCAGAGGTTGAAGGTCAACTAAATAAGAGCAAGTTTCTTTTATGAAGGAGTATGGGTTTTAGGTTCTTTCCACAATAGTTATTCCTAGCAAAGACCAGAGGTCTTGGAAATGTTACTGTGTGTGCATTGTTGACACTGCATGTCTACTAAAATCGGGGAGAAGTTGCTTGTGGGGCCCTGTGACCAGTATTCTAGGAAAGGGAGCACAACTCTCTCTACATCTCCCCATTAATGTATAAGGGAGTTGCCAGATGAAGGTATGATCCCTGTTGTTAATTTCCCATGGTGCTCCAGAACCTTGGGAGATGCGGGTTGCCACTGCCTGTCCACTTGGATGCACTGGAAAGAGCAACACACCACAGAGGAGTATAGCAAGTAATAATTATAATGCAGCCATACAAGCATCTTGGACTTGCTCCAGCTCTGCCAAGTAATGAGCCCAACCAGCCAGATGATAGCAGCTGTATTCGCAAACTCTTCATTCCGCTGAGGTGGAGGGAAATGCATTTTGAAAGCTGATTTTTCTACCTTGGACTAGCCTAAATAGCATGAAGGCAATTTGAAGTGCCTTTCTATAACATTGAAATGCAATAATGCTGTGGCAAGACAGATGCTTATTTTAGATGCACACATTTTTGCTCTGCATTTTGTGATGTCATTCATGTATGTGAGGAGGACACTGTGGCTATTATATCATAGACTGCTGTAAAGCAGATTGCTGCGTGGTATTCATTGTATACTTTGCTATTTCCTTCAGAAATTCACTAACTCTCAGTATGCCTGTTAAACTAGCTTTATTTTTTTATTTATTTGAAATTTGTTAACCAAGGTAGTCTGACTGAGTAGAATGCCCTTTTTCAGCAGAGACCCGAGGAGAAAATCTCCATTGCAAAATTTAGCAATGAAGTGAACAGAAATTAAAGGGCATATTTAGACATTATACAAAGCAACTAACAATTGCATAGTACAATGGAGAGACATAAGTAAATCATAGTAACATTTTACACAAATTATGCATAACATGGATTAGGATAATTTATGTTATAAAGAAGTCAGCAGACATTCCTAACCTTGTTAGGCCAAAAAGAGGACTCGGGGAAACAGCCGGAGAGGCTGAGAGAGGAGACTGAAATAGAGGTGAGTTGGAAAGATCAGGAATTTGAGTTACTCAGCACTTAAGGTAGAATGGCTATGGTGTATTAGAAGTTAAGGGAGAGGCAAGGGGATGATGTTCAGGTGGAGGGTCACCACAGGAGCAAATCCAAGAGGTACGCAGGAATTCCTTTAATGCAATTTTAAAACTGTGGGTATTGTCAAGTGTGCGTATATGGAGAGGAAGTTTGTTCCAGGCAGAGGTGACAGAGTGGCTGTGAAGTGTCTCACCAATGGATTTATTAGGTTTGGAAATATGCAATAGGAGTTGGTCAGAGCTGCTAAGGTAATCCTTAGGGATATAGGGGGAGATGAGGTGTGACAGAGATGGGAAAGCAAGGAGTTGGTGAAGAATAGAGTGGGTCAGGTGAAGCTGTGGCAGGAGGAGTTGGTGTTGGAGTTCTAGCCAGTGAGTTTTTTTATGGAAAGGCAGTGTATTCAATACAGGAGGTTACCAGCACATCAAGCTATTTTATTATAGGTGTGTTAAAGCATGGAAGTCAGGTTCTTTTGGAGATGGATAAATGGGGCAGCGTAAAATAGCGTGGGAAGAAGGTAAGCTAGAGCTAAAGACCATTTAGATTCTGGAGTTAGGAATTTTTTGTTCCTGTACAGTAGTCCAAGCTTTTGGTGTTTTTTTTTTTTTAATACAGTTGTTGATTTGGATGTCGAATTTAAGTTCATCATCTATATAAACTTCAAGGAGTTTGGTACATGGTTCTACTTTGATACTGGTGTTGTTTAGAGAGGAGCTGGAGAAGGAGGATTTGAGATGATGGAGAGATTTAGGCAGGAAGAACAGGAGTTTAGTTTTGTTATGGTTAAGTAGTATTTGATTAGAAGAGAGACATTTTTCAACTGAATGCAGAGATTCTTGAGTGCAGGTGAGTAGGTCAGGAAGATTGTCAGATGTGGAGATGATAGTTTCAGCATATTGAATCAAGGTGGAGTGAGGGCAGGAAAGGTAGAGGTTGTAGTAAAGATGTTAAGAGGGTCCCAAGGATGGAGCCTTGGGGAACCCCAGTTTGAACAGCAAGGAAGGGGGAGGTAGAAGAGAGCCATTTAACAGATTGTAGTTGATCAGATAGGTAACTAGAGAACCAGCTGAGTGAGGAGTTACAAAGGTTAAGGTAAGCTAGTTTGGAGAGAAGGAGCTTATGGGAAACGGTGTCAGAGGCTTTAGAGAGGTCAAGGAATAGGCAAGAGACTAATTTGCTAATGTCAAGAGATGAGGAAATTGAATGACTAAAAGATATAAGAACTGTAATAGTGCTATGATGAGGTCTGAAGCCATGTTATGTGGGGGTGAGGAGGTTCTCTTGGGTGAGATAAGAAAAGAGCTGTTTGTGAATGCACTTCTCAAGAATTTTAGAAAGGGGGGATAGAATTGCAATGGGCCTAAAATCTGAAGGGTCAGTGGAGTTCCTCCTTTGTGTAGGGGGGGTAAAATGTAGATTTTTTTCCAGATGGCAGGGACAAGGCTTTCCTTAATCGAACAATTTATCAGTATGGAGACTGGGAAGGCAATGGAAGAGGCTGCTAACTTAAGATAGAAAGGAGATAGGTTGTCAGTGGAGGGGGAACAGGGTTTAAGTTTATTGAGAAACAATCGGATAGTTGAAGTAGGGATTGGTTTAATGGAAAAAGGAGTGGAATGAGCAGGAAGGGGAGGGGTATCAAAGATAAGGTTAGAATTGGGTTTAAGCAAATTCTGTATGGAGTTAATCAAGAAGAAGTTCAGTAGAGTGGCTGTTTCAGTAGAGGAGGTGTTAAGAAAAGGATTGGGGGAGAAGGGGTTACCAGGGTATAGAATCTTGTTGATAGAGGACCAGAATTTTTGGGGGATGGTATGAGGGATTTTTTGATGGTTGAGTTAAAAAGGTTTTTTGTCAAGGTAGATTTGTTTTTTACTTAGGTTTCGTAGTTCTCTGTAGAGCTGGAGATTTGTGGTAGTTTTATGCTTAAGCGAGGATTTCCAAGCACTGTCCCTTTTCTGCATGAGAGAGAGAGACTGTCCTTGGTAAATCCATGGAGCGTATTTGGATTTAACCCTTATTTTCCTGACTGGGGCCATGGAGTCGAGAATGTTGAGAAATAAAATGTTACATTTTAGAACAGCTTCTTCAAGTGGGAGGTCATAAAGGAAGGACCAATTGATGGAAGAGAGAGTTTGAATAAGTTTGGGTCAAAGTTAGAATGGTTATAGCAGTCTCTGAATGTGTGAGATTTAATAGCTTGGGAGGAAAGGTGCTGAATAGAAGTTGGGAGGTGATCTCTAAGGGAATCTGGTAGAGTAGTGGGGTTATGATAGTGATTGGGGTGGGAGGTAAGGATACAGTCCAGAATAGAGCTGGAATTAGATTTTGGGTCTATGCGAGTAGGAGAGGTTGTGAGAAAGTGAAGAGGTTGATGCTAGAGGTAGGAGAGAGAGAGACCACAGAGCATTCCAATTAATGTTTACATCGCCGAGAATGTTAGATGTTCTTCGTGTTTCACTGTTGCAGTCATTAAATTTGGGTAATCCTGCTGGCAGGTTGCCCTCAGTCAGCCTGAATTCCAAAGTCTTGGGTCCTGTGTCGGTTGCTGTCGCCCCTTCCCTGATGTCAGGTCATCAGGGGTATAAAAGATGCAGCCGACGCCATTTTCTTCAATCTTTCTTGCCGTGTGGTGCCCGAAGCAGAAGCAGTTTGCAAGTGCCGGTTGGCCGACTCCTGAGATTTTCGTGTTCGAGTTTCAGATCCGAAGTCTTCATTAAAAGCTAAGTACCCCATTGGGAAAACTTTTTTCTTGTTCCAGACCGATGTCAGAAAAAGTTAATTGTATTTCTTGTGAGAAGCAAATACCTCATACGGACTTTGATTCTTACTGTATTCCTTGCCTAGACCCTGACCACGACATTTCAAGTTGTTGGTTTTGTGCTAGATTTAACCAACACACTAAGCGTCGGTACGATTTTGCACTAAGCTATTTTGGGTGCAGATTTAATAATACAATGTCGTCGGATAGCCATCCGACTACCGGAGTTCACAAAAAGTGCAAAGAAAAAGAAAAAGACAGGCAACCGAGGTCCAAAACCGATGACGAAGCTTCTTCTAAGCCAGTCGCCAGTTCTCAGTGAGGCGCTTTCGCAGCCCCTGACGCCCGCTACTTTAGAGTCTCAGTCCACTACCACAACCAACGTGGAGTCGGTCAGGCCACTGGAAACTCAAGGTATTGGAGCCTCGGAGACTATTCCCTCAGATGGGTCCGGAGCCGCTGAGCAGGCATCGGCTTCTGAGGGTGTTTTCAGACCTAAACAATTATACATTAAACTGACTTCAGCTTCAAAGGCAAAGACTAAAGCACCTTTAAAGACAAAGAAACAAGTTCACCAGCTACATGGACTGGCCTCCATGCCCAAAAAACAGATGCTTAAATTGGCCGAAGACTTAATTACCTTGATCAGAGGTACCCATCCCCCTCCTGATAACAGGCCTAGGCAAGAGACAGACTATGAATCTTCAGATCAGGTTTCCATTTCCTCTGATTCCTCTTCTGATCAGGAATATTCTCTTCCCCCCTATGAGGATTCTGATGCTGAAGAATCTATTCCTTCAGCTTCTCCTTCTGAGGACTATTCCTTTGGGGAAACCTTGCATACCATGAGGGAGCATTTCCACTGGGAGAGCCAAGATTTTTCAGAATCTAAGAAGAGACTCAGGGACTTCCTTTTACTACCTCAACGCAGGCCTCTAGCTATTCCACCTATGTTAGACATTGTAGATGATGTGTTTTCAGAGTTTAGTCTGACCCCTGACTCCTTACCTCCAGCTCCTGTTAAGCCTGACAGATACTACAGGGTTCCTGACTCTCATAAATTCCTTTTCAAAAACCCTGCTGCAGACCCAGAAACTATTTCTCAGGGTCCCAAAGGGGTTAAGGCTTCCACTGCAAAAAACCCTACCCCCTCTGACAGAGATTCTAGGGCACTGGATAGATGGGGAAAAAAGATTTACACTTCTGCTACCTTGGCTATAAGAGCCTTAAACTGCCAGTTTCATATGCTCAAATATCAGCAATATGTCATGACACTGCTTAAACAGAAAATGTTTTTAAATTCTGAATGTGCAGAAAACAAAGAAATGCAGGATTTATTGCATGCAGCTGAACAAGTTGGAAAGTATACTTTTGCAATGTGGTTTTGATTCTCTGGAGGCCTCCTGCAGGGCCGCTGTTACGGGTTCTGTAATTAGGAGGCATGCTTGGTTAAAGGAACAAAATCTGCCTGATCATGTCAAAGCTAAATTATTGGAGGAACTTGAAGTTTTGGAGGCTGGTTTGGTACAAGATAGACTTTTTAAGATACAAATATGACTATTTGAGAATTTTCTCAAGTATTGAATCAGCTATTGCTAAACTTGTGCTTAACAAAAAAACATTAAATGGAAAGAGACCTTGCAGATTATGCAAGCAACAAGGCTTACCCCCCTCCCCCTTTAGTGGGACACAGTTTATTCAAGGGAGGTGAAGATGCTAATGTAGCTGCTACACCTGACATTAATACCAATCAAGAGCAAACACCGGTTCGTAGAAGTGAACGTATTAGGGGCCAAAATAATAAAAACAATAATAACAACAATAATGGACAGAGTCAAAATCAAAACATACTGAAAGTGACCAGGGTTTTCACAGGGGCATGAACAGGTCGGGCAACAACAATACCCGATCGAACAACAGGGGGCAAGCACAAAGAAAGAGAAAAGGGAATCAACGGAGGAGATGACATTCCCTTCAGAGACAGGACCTGAGATTCTTTTAAGTCAATATAGTGACTTTAAGATGTATAACTATACTGTCCTAACTGTTGATCAACCCATGATTGACTTTTTTTCAAAAGGACTTTCTTTCATTCCAGATAGAAGGGGTGAACTTGTTAAAACCCTCATAGATTTTAAACTTTATGTTCGAAAGTTGAACTTGGCGGTTTCTTTAGGGAATACACCTGCATTTCTTGATACTTTTAAAGTGTCAAGTGTTTTCAACCCACCCTTACATTGTGGGTTGAATACTTTTGAAAAGCTATGTGATATCGATTTAAGGGCTAGTTTGAATAACACACACTGTTGGAAAATGAGAAGTAACATATCTAAACATGAGTTCGATTTAATTTCACTTCTTAATGAATGTAGGGTTAGAGTCATGAAACCAGATAAGGGAGGGGATCTAGTATTCATGGACGAATATCTTTATGAGAACAAGATGTTAAATCACTTTGAATGAAGTCCATGTAGCTTATAAGAAAATTAGGAGCGTGTTGGATGACCTTTTTTTAGAAGGTAGTATAGATTGTAACACCTTTCTTTTTTTGTCCATGCCAGCACCAAAGATTCCCACCATTTTTTGGCACACCAAAAATTCATAAAAACTTATTGGATCCTCCATTAAGGCCCATAGTGGACGGAAGAGGATCTATTACTTATGCTTGTGCCAAATATGTTGATGGCATTCTTAAACCATACATCCAAGGGGAACCCCAGATTTGTAAAGATTCCTGGGATTTTTTAGAGAACATTAATAGAATTGAGTTTAATCTGGATGTTGTTTTCTTAGTAGTAGATGTTAACAGTAATAAACAGTCTGTGCCGTTTTTATCAGCCTGCTTCCGCTTTTTGTTGTTTTTATCTAAATTATTAGATGCGCCATTACAGCATGATACCTTGTTTGGTGTTAAGGCAGAAGAAGTGTTAAAGAAAATGGAGGACAAAGCTAAATCTATGCAAACGGTCAAAGATTTTTTACAAGTACAGCCAACTAGGTTTAGCAGACACTGGCCTACAAAGCACTGGTCCTTTCCAGTGTCAGACAGACTTCAAAGGGGCAGATCCAGATGCCCTCGAGGCAGATCCCAGCCGCAAGGTTCATACAGGTCTAAGCAATGGGGTGCTTCTACCTCCAAAATTGGAGAAGACAAATCACAACCATACAGGAAACAGTCCCAATGACTTCCCCCTGCCTGCACCAAGCACTTATCTACTGGCAGCACCCTTAGGGGGAAAAATAGCACTTTTTTCTCAAAACTGGCACATTATAACCCAGGACAAATGGGTTTTAGACATAGTGTCACAAGGCTACAAGTTTCACTTCCATACCCTGCCAAGAGCAAACGGTTGGCCAGACCTGCCAAAAAAACAATGGGCAGAGGCTCAAAAACAAGTCTCATCCCTCATGGACATGGGGGCTATTCAACAAGTGCCACAGTGAGAGCAGGGACAAGGATTTTACTCGACTGTTCTTGGTACCCAGAAAGGACAAAGCATGGTGACCAATACTAGACCTATCTATTCTAAGCACTTTCCTGGATATACCAACATTTAAGATGTTGACCTTGCAGCAGCTTCTGCCCATGCTGGGCAGAAAGGCTTGGCTCATCACTTTAAACCTAAAAGAGGCATACATGCATGTCCCAATTAGACAGTCATACAGAAGATACCTCAGCTTCAAGGCTGGTTCAAAGCATTACCAATTCCCTGCACTGCCCTTTGGCTTATCTACTGCGCCCAGGGTCTTCACAAAGTGCCTGGCACCAGTAATTGCTTTCTGCAGACAAAGAGGAGTACAAATATACCCTTACTTGGACGACTGCCTCATTCAAGCAGAGAACAAGGACATTCTACTACAGCATCTGGTGTTTGTGAAAAGACTTTTAACATGCCTAGGGTACACAGTCAATGAAAAGAAATCAAAACTAGTACCCTCTCAAGAGATAATATTCCTGGGTGCAAGCTTAAATACAACTGCCCAGATGGCTTATCTCACGCCAGACAAACAAAGGCAACTGACTGTTTCAAGGAAATGGCAACAAAGGTCCAGTTATCTGCAAGAAAAATTCTGCAGGCTTTGGGCTTCATGGCATCCTGCATTCTACTAATTCCATATGTAAGACTGCATATGAGGAAAATTCAATGGTACCTAAAAAGTGTTTGGACACAACATTGCCACAGCCTGGAAACACTGATTACTCTCATTCCCTGCCTGCAACAGGAGTTTCGATGGTGGGCAAAGGCTTGTCACCAAAACAAGGGACAGCCATTCTCACTACCCCCAGCCAGGCAGAACCTAACAACGGATGCATCAGATTATGCCTGGGGGGCCCACATGGCAGGAAAAGATATTCAGGGCACCTGATCCACAAGTCAAAAGTATCTACATATCAATCAATAAGAGATGCTAGCTGTTCAAAATGCCCTGACAACCTTCAAGGACCTAATTCATCCGGCACAACTACTGATAAAGACAGACAATACCACGGTCATGTGGTACATAAGCAGGGGGGCACGCATTCTTACCCCTTTTGCAGACTAGCCATGGCTTTATGGGACACAGCATTGACTTACCAGGTTCATCTGCAGGCACAGTTCCTGCCAGGAAAGGACAATACTCTGGCAAACGAACTAAGCAGAAACCTCATGGATACCCACGAGTGGCAGCTGGATCCACAAGTCTTCAGCATGATGATAAAGAAATGGGGACGCCCGGGCATAGATCTATTTGCCTCCCCTCACAACTATCAACTAAAAAGATTCTGCACAAGGACTTATCACAGACAAGCATGGAAAGTGGACGCCTTATCTTTCAACTGGAAAAACCTATCAGTATATGCCTTTCCTCCCCTGCCTTTCCTCCCCAAGGTACTCCTAAAGGTGAGACAGGAGAAACCAAAAATTATTCTGATTGCCCCAGACTGGCCCTGCCAGTACTGGTATCCGATATTAAGGAACTTGTCTCAATGCCCAGCCTGGACCTTACCTCAAATACCTCATCTACTGTCCCAACAAAACAATCAGATTCTGCACAGCCAACTCAGGACTCTAAACCTGGCAGCATGGCGGATAATGTAGCCATACAAAGCACACCTCTCAGTAAAGCTGTGATGGATGTCATTTTGGAAGCCAGAAGGCCTAGTACTAGAAAATCCTATGCTGGAAAATGGAAGAGATTTTGTGCTTGGAACCAAGCTCAAGGAACTGACACAGCGGTGCCAAATATTCCTCAGATTTTGCAATACTTAACTGAGATACTGGACAAAGGCCTATCTTTTTCATCAATTAAAATTCATGTCTCTGCCATTTCGGCTCATTACAATACAGAGCCACCACTCTTTTCTCATCCTTTATTAAGGCAGTACCTCAGGGGAGCCAAAAATTTAAGGCCTCCAAGGAGATCGCCAATGCCTGCATGGGACCCCAATTATGTCTTGGAAAAACTCACCCTACCTCCTTTTGAGCCAGCTGCTACTGCGGATATAAAGTTTTTATCTTGGAAAACAGCTCTGCTCCTAGCAATAACTTCTGCAAGATGAGTGTCAGAGCTACAGGCTCTCATGGCTGTGGAACCTTTTATCATTTTTTATCCAGACAGGGTATCTCTGAGGACAAACCTTACATTTATGCCTAAGGTGGTATCCAGCGTAGCCCTTAACCAAACTATGCATGTGCCAACTTTTTATCCAAACCCACAGAACAAGGGGGAGAAAATTCTGCATTCTTTGGACGTACACAGACAACTTAGATTCTGTTTGGACAAAACTAAAGTTTTCAGAAAGAAAGAACAATTACTAGTGGCATATGCTGCAGGATCACAAGGAAAGGCCATCTCTAAACAGACTATTTCAAAGTGGATAGGTCACTGCATTCGTTTCTGCTACTCTCAGCATGGCATTCGACCAGAGCTGCAGCCACTTCTGCAGCCTTTCTCAGGGGAGTACCAACCAAAGACATTTTAGAGGCTGCTATTTGGAGTTCAGTGCACACTTTACAAAGCATTACAATCTGCCACTTTACTCTAAATCCAGAGCAGGCTTTGCTACTGCAGTTCTGCAGGGCCTCATAGCCACTCCTAATGTTGTTTAGCTCCAGCCCCCCAACCATAGCTTTGGGACTCTACCCAAATGTAATGACAGCAACAGTGAAACACGAAGAACATAGTACAGTTGTGTACACTTACCATAGACGTAGATGTTCGAGTGTATTCACTGTTGTAGTCCAGGTTACCCACCCGCCATCCCCCTTATTCCTGCTGGAACTTATCTTTACTTCTCTGATCTGTACAGCCTATGTGGTGTATTTGCTTGCAGATGAAGGTAAAGTTTATTTTGGTGCATGTATGTTTTATATATATATATATATATATATATATATATATATATATATATATATAGCATACCCTTTTGGGGGCACCTGACATCTGGGGCAAGAAAAACTGAAGAAAATGGCATTGACTGCATCTTTTATACCCCTGACGACCTGACATTAGGGAAGGGGTGACAGCAACTGACGCAGGACCCAAGACTTTGGAATTCAGGCCGACTGGGGACAACCTGCCAGCAGGATTACCCAAATGTAATGACTGCAACAGTGAATACACTCGAACATCTACATTTATGGTAAGTGTACACAACTGTACTCTTCCTAGGAGATAGTTTGAGAGAATCCAGGCAAGGAGTAGTTCGAGGGTAGGGATGTTGTCCACGGGAGGTGTGTGTGTGTGCGCATGTATATATATATATATATATATATATATATATAAAGAGAGAGAGGCAATAGCTATTTTCTTGTGTTTAAGATACAGTTAACAATGAGTATTTCAGCTTGGTGAAAACTAGGAGGGGTGAAGGGAAGTGGGTGGAGGGAGAGCTGTTCAGTGTACAGAAGAGCCACACCTCCACTTTTTTTATATGCCTATCTTGGCAAAAAATATCATAACCAAGGGGGTAAGATTACACTATTAGTTATGTGAGGTTTAAGCCAAGTTTCAGAGATGGGGAGAATATCAAGCGTATGAAGTGAAAGCCAGCAGTGCAGTTCTGAGCCTTTGTTTTGGATACTACAGATATTAAAAGCCATCATTTTGAGAATTTTAGTAGAAGGGGAAGTAAAATGTTGGGAGCTAGTTAGAGAAGAGGAAGAAGTAGCCGTGGAGGGAAGATGAGTGAGGTGAGTGGCAGGGCCTGGATTAGGATGAATATCACCTAAATGAAGTAGATTAAGAAGGTAGAGGAACTAGAGGGGGGTAGAGAGTTGAAGTAGACAAATTTAAGTTTGGATTTTGAGGGGAGATAATGAGATGTAGTGTATTTAATTTTATAGAGGTAGGCATTCTGATGAGAGAAGAGAGAGTGATAAGGGGAAAGAGTAAGGAATTGGGGAATGACAATGTTGGTGTAGAAGAGTAGGCCTCTGGTGCAGGTCAGGTGGTGTATAATGGAGGGAGGTGGAGACAGAGAGGAGATGTATCATTTTGACAAGAGATAGGAAAGGAGAGAGGAGGATAGTAGGTGGGTGGAATGTAGAAGGATAGAAAACAATGTACAGAGTAAAATGGAGGTATAGTAGCCTATAGTTTGGGAGTTATGTGGAAAAGCGTTGGGAGGAGAGGGAAGAGAAGAATTCTTTACGGAAGGTAAGTTGAATAGAACAGTACAGAGGCAAATAGGTAGGGAAAGAAGGTAAATGAGTGGCAGAAGGAGATTTGAGGAAGTAGCAAGGAGAAGGGGAACCAGGGGTTGTGACCAAAGAGGTAAAGTTTAAATGTAATTGAACTGGGCGTGAGTGGGAAAGGAGCTATTGCAGGTAATGGAGCGGGGCATGCAAGTGGGATGAGCCAAAACAAGAAAAAGGGGGACAGTTGGTAGGAAAAATGTTACAGGCAGGGGGGAGGGTTTAATCAGTAGTTCTGATGGAATTTTAGCAGCGTGATGTCTACTGTGCAGAAGAGTACTGGTCAAATGAGTTAACAGATACTTCAAGATTTAACAGTTATTTTATGATGTAAATAGAAGGGAAGTTTGGTGGGACCTCTGGCTGTCCATAATGCTGAAACGTCAGAAATTCTCTATAGGGGGATCGCAAGCACTGTACTGCAGGCAGGTGGACAGGGTGAGAGGCAGATTCAGAATTCAATTAACCGAGCTTACCTGAAAATTGAAAGATGGAGGGTTAGAGAGTAGGAGAGAAAGAAGGAATGAAATAGAGTAGCACAGAAAAAGCTAAGTACAAGAAAAATATAAGGATGTTGTGTATAACAGACCACAATCCAAAAAAAGGCCTCGGTTGTGAAGAGATGAAGTTAAATGAAAGTTTATAAACAAGCAACTTTAGTGCTTAAAAAAACTTTATTAAACAAATAAATAAATGAATCCAAAAAATCAAGCGCTTTCGTCTCCAACCACTGGAGACTTTATCAAGATAAAGCTTGCCCAACACAATAGTACATTTATAATCAAGGAGATAATTGCACATTTGCAACAGAAAGCACAATAAACCACCTTTTCAGTGTAACAGCTGCACTTTTTTTGTAAAGAAACCCTTATACCTGTTGCAAATGTGCTTTTTTTTACATTGGAAAGACAGAAAGAAAGCTTAAAAACTGTATTTATGAACATTTGAGAGACCTCAGATTGCAGAAAGAAACCAATGCCCTTGCATAACATTGTATGGAGTGGCCTGGACATAATTTTAAATTTACTGTTATTGAGGTTATTGAGCTAGACCCAAGAGGTGGACCATGGATTTTATACCCAGAAAAAAGTGAAGTCTTATGGCAATTGAGAACAAATGCAACTCAATGGCCAGGCTTAAATTAATCTGTTGCCATTACTTGTTTTTTTAAGACTAAAAGCTTTGGACAGATGACTGTTTTAAAAGGTCATAGTAGTTATAATAGTTGATACATATGCATTAATTTACATACATACATGTGTATATATATATATATATATATATATATATATATATATATATATATATATATATATATTTGAATATCTGATTTATTTATTTATTTATATTTTGATATACTGTGATTTATTTATTAAGGTACACAATATATAGGAAATGTAAAATTTTATTTATACATTTTAGATATTATATTATATATGTATTTTATATGAATTATACTGGATAATATTAAGGTTATGAATGAATTATAGGTATTTATATGATTGATTTATATGATTTTAAAATGTAGGAATAGTCATTACTCATGAATTATTCATGAACCTTTGATGCTGATTAGTTCACCAATTATCTCCTTGATTATAAATGTACTATTGTGTTGGGAATGCTCTATCTTGATAAAGTCTACAGTGGTTGGAGACGAAAGCGCTTGATTTTTTGGATTCATTTATTTATTTGCTTTTTTAATAAAGTTTTTTTGAGCACTAACAAGTTGCTTGTTTTTAAACTTTCATTTAACTTCATCTCTTCACAACCAAGGCCTTTTTTGGATTGTGGTCTGTGTTTGGACTTTACAAAGTTTGCAGTTGCTCTGTATAACAGTCTTACATCAAAAGAGCAGGTATTTGACTGAATGTAAAACCAACAAGCACTGGTAATGAAATGTACTGTACAAATACAGCAGGCACAATTTAGAAAAGAAAAACATCCAACTAGCATCTATTCCAAATGCAGCACAGTGCAATATTAGGATGCATCTTGAAAGCTACACAGCAGTTGCTTACCAAGAAGGAAATGGTATCTCAGCACTATGGCAGCTAAATACAGCTTAGTAAGACCGTGTGTAACCTAGTCAGATACACGGATCACGGAGTTGAGCTCCTTAACGGATGTCCTCACTTCTCATAGTGTATTAAGCTGTTAGATACAAAGATGAATTCAACAGAAGCTAGTTTATACAAAAGAAAACAAAAATGCATATAAAACCACAAACAAATGCTGGATCAATAGAAACCACTCAAACCCTGAGGCCAGCGAGTCTAAAACTCAATAGTTATCACACTTCTTTAATTAGACAAAAAAGCACAGTAAATCCTCTAACACCTCAGCTACCATTAGCCTTTACAGAGTATATTTTTTCCCATCATAAAGTTCCCTTTTTGTACATCAAAACACAACCAACAATCAATTATTCAATTAAACAATTAAGATCTTAAAGTCAACTCATAAAAAAACATTTCCAGTTGCACTCTTTGTTAAGACCCATAGGATAAAGTGTATTGTATTTTAAAATAAAAATAGATTCATTTTCCATAAATTGTACTTAATACCTTCTGATGTTAGATATTCATTTTTAAATTATTCCAGCACTGTAGCCTGCAAACCGGTTGGATCCCCAATTGTGCCAATTATAAAAATGATCAGCCACTGGACTAGACAGTTTTTTTTCTTATGTCTATTACATAGTCTTTAAGTCTTGTGGCAAAGCTCCTTTTACTTTCTCCTATATAATATTTTCCACACTGGCATCTTAACCTGTATATTTTTCCTTCACTATTACAGGTAAAAATGACCTTGCTCTTGAAAATTTTTTCCATTAATAGCTGGAAAAGTTCCAACTACGTACTGTCAAGCTATACGATTACCACATGGGGACGTTCCTTTAAAAAGCAACTCTTGATTCTTCCTAACTATAGGTCTCTTGAACCCCCATGTGCTAGCATGTTAATACTTCTTCCTTTTTTATAACAGAAATTTAATCAAATATTTTTCAAGAAGGGTTCTTCCCTTTTTATAAATTCCAATCGTACTTTACTAAATTTTCCAACCTTTCTGAAAAGTGTTTTTTTTTTAAATAAAATACAAAATTTCCCCTTCATTCTTACTGTCCTGCCTTCTGTAACTACTCCATTTATTATGACCACTGTTTTTTTCATTAATTTTCATAGCTTGATTGTACCCTTCCCTTGCTTGGCATTCCTTGTAACCACTTTTCAGAAACATAATAATTGCTTTTCTTATTTCCATTCCACATTCTTGTTCATCACTACACAACCTACTATCTCTAAAAAAAATTCCCCATACGTTATAGATGCTAATGTATGGGGGCGGATGGCAACTAGTACCGTATAATATATGGTGGTGTTCAAATTTTCTGTATATTTTTGTTTTCACGTTACCATTCTTCTCACTTTCTATTGTATCTAAAAAGTGAACTTTTCTCCCTTTTTGTAACCTATCAAACTGTATTCCAAATCTGTTTCCGTGCAAACTTTCTGTGAACTCTTCTACCTTCTCATACCCCCCTTTACATATAAAAATAAGGTCATCAATAAACCTAAAGTGCTTTTTCACAAATTTCCTATAAAAATCATATATATATGTGTATATATATATATATATATATATATATATATATATATATATAAATGCTTAAAAAAAAACATGAAAAGATTGGCATACATAGGGGCAAAAGCTGCCCCATAGCACCTTGCATTTGTTTATATAAAGACCCATCAAATTCAAAAATATTGTTATTTAAACAAAATAAAGTAAGTTCTTTAACATATTGGGTTTTTGGACTGTCTCCTAAGAAAAATACATGGCCTCCATACCAAACAAATGCTGAATGTTGGTACAGAGACTAACGACGTCCAACACCACAGAATATATATTTTCTTCCCACCTTATTTTTTCACTTTATCCAAAAAATCAAGAGAGTCCTTGATATAAGAGGGCAATTTTACTACCTCCTTAAGCAAGTTGTGTCATTCAGCTTTTCCCGGTTAGGGGTCGCCACAGCGGAACTCTGGTCCGCTAATGATTGGCAGTAGATTTTTAAGTACAGAGTTGCCGGCTCTGACGCACAACCTTCAACAAAGGTACGACCATTCACACATGTCTCCACACAGAAGACGCTCTAGCTGAGAATCGAACTGTAAAAATCATGCCAGAAACATGACAGAAAACAAAAATGCAGTTGCTACACTCCTTGACGGAAAGCCATCACTTCTCAAAGCAAATTTAGCTGTTATGTACAATGATGCATTCCACACAAGCTAGATTGCACAAAAGAAAGCACAAATGCAGTCGCTACACTCCTTAGCAGAATGTCCTCACTTCTCCAAAGTGTATGTGGCTGTTAGGTAAAATGAAGCATTCACACCAGCTAGTTTACACAAAAAGAAGCAATTAATACAGTCACTGCACATAATTTAGTTAATAACCTCACTGGAAACATTAGTGCAGTTGATTAAGGCCTAAACTGAGCTAGTAGCACTAAAGTGGTACAAAAAACATTTAGCTTCACTGTAAGAGGTTGCTTGCTAATAGAAATGCAGTCATTTAACACAGAGCAGATAAATGGCTGTACAGCAACTCTGTACTACAAAACATTAAATAATACAGTATCAGAAATTGGATTGCTTATAAAAGTATTAGCTGTACTAAAATGCTAGCATGGGTTTACAAACATCCGCTGGAAATAGGCTGATATTTATCAGAACCACTGATGTGCGGGTATCGAACAGGAAATGGGGATAAAAGAAAAGATACCGAAACCAGAAGATAGGTTTAAAGAGCGCAGAGGGTTATGGGAGATATTCAAGAAGAAGAAAAAAAAAAGCCCGTAGGGATAGTATGGGAAATGGAGTTTTAGGAGAGTGACTGTAATAGGTAAAGATACTACACCGATCTGGAAGAAGCAGGAAGTCGACAAAAAAGAATCGGTAGAGAGGAGGTGTACAGGTAAGTAGTAGGGAAGAGAGGAAAGTAATACAGATAGCAGTGGAAGTGAACAGCAAGTGGACAGGCACGTAGGAAGGAATAGGGTAGAAGAGCACAGAGTAGGAGAGTATAGTTAGGTTTGAAAGTGGGATGAACCAAAACAAGAAAAAAAAGGGGACAGTTGGTAGGAAAAATGTTACAGGCAGGAGGGAGGGTTTAATGAGCAGTTCTGATGGAATTTTAGCAGAGTGATGTCTGCTGTGCAGCAGAGTACTCGTCAAATGAGCTAATAGATACTTTAAGATCAGTACCACCAGAATTAAAACACATTCTTGAAAGATGTATGTGCTTCACTTCTAACGAAATAGAATTTTGTTTTGACAATTGTTTCTATAAGTGTTCCTCAGACCATATGTTAATCATACATTGGATTAAAGAGCTTTTAATTTATACTGCAAATCTAAGGCTCAGACCAGTAGTGATTACCCCCCAATTTTTATTCTAATCTTGTCACTTATATTTTTGTGCATTATACCCAGGAAGTCCACCTGTGTCTTGAGCAATATTCAAAATCCTGTACTGTAACCATTCAAAATCCTGTACTGTAACCTGTAAAACACAAAAGTAAAAGTGTAGAGTTATTTACACTGTTTGCAAATGCTTTGCTCCATCCATTTGTTGAAGTGGTAAGCCTCTTTGGATGTTAAAAGGATTGCATTTATAGATGGATAGTAACACGTTTGCTACAGTGAACTCTCAGTACATTTGGCGTATACCCACCCACTAACAAACACAGGCACACGCATGGTGATATAGTGTTCCAAAGCAGCCTTTGCCTTCGCTGTATGACAGGGGTACTAGAGGTGTAAAAACCCGCAGTAATGGTAAGCACAACCTTCCAAGTCACAGTAGTAATGTGATTGCCCAAAGAATACAGTTAACACCATCATGCAACCTCCGATTTCTTGAGCTGTAGTTAATACAGACTTCTGAGTAAAATTTAGAAGTGTGGCTGTTTGCTGCATTTGCCTTTAATGCCTTAATATTTCACTTCTGTCTGCTTTCTTTTTGAATCCTGTATAGGTTTTGCAGGCACGCCAGGCTACCTGTCTCCTGAAGTTCTAAGAAAAGACCCATATGGAAAACCAGTTGACATCTGGGCATGTGGTAAGTCTGCCTTCAGGATTTTTTTTAAACACACTGCTTTGCTGTCCTGTAAAGTATATTTTTTAGTTAAATGTTGAGTGTTTAATTTTAATCTCCCTTGACACACATTATTGGTATCTTCTTTGGTATGAAGTGTTTGAAGATGTGTCTATAGCTGTATAAGTTTCATCCCGCCAGCATGCAGCAGGATGTTCAGAACTCTAACATATCCATGACAGGTTCTGGTTTCTTTTTCATGCAAGGAATGTATTTGTGGTACCAAATAAAAAACAGCGTCATAATTTATTTATTTATTATTTATTTGTCTATTTACATTTGGTAACCGGGTAATGTCCGACTGGGCTAAAACAAGCACATTTTCAGCAGAGACCAGGGGAGAAAAACTCCCAAAAAATAAAACAAGTTTACAATATTTAAACAGTAAGTATGCAAGTTCCAGTATTACAAAGATGTCTTTGAAAGTGCACATAAAAATTATAGTAAAAAGTAAAAATAAGTTTATGCAAGGTTCAAAGAGAAATACTTCAAAGCATAAAAAAGAGAGTCAAATGTATTAGCAACCAAACAACAATTTTAAACAGACAATATTGAGTTACATAAGTGGAGACACAATAGACATGAAGTTTGTATACTTAGCCAGGGGTAATACAGGAGCATAGCCAGTGATTGGAGAAATAGTTTGTAAGGATGCATATAATTGCAGTGATTTTATATATATAGAGAGAGATGAACAGATGCCATATCACAATTTTGAAATGTAAAAATGTAATTATGATTAAACTCTTCCAACAAATGTACTACACATTGGCTTAGCCATTTTAATGTCCTCCTTTTTTGACCACATAGCTTCCCTTCCTTTAGCCACAAGGTCCTCAAAATGCATTTCTTCCATTGGGGAAAATGTATTAATTGATTAAGTATAGGTAAGATTACTCTGAGTAAGCATGACAATTGTTTTGTAGTGAAGAGCTGCTTTGTCAGTAAACGATCCATTACACAATAATAATAAAAGTACAGTATGAAGTGCAATATAAAGATGAGTGGTAAACTAAAACAGTGCATACAGCTATGTCAGTTATCTTAAAATATAAATAGCTGCTCCTGTTAATGTTAGTTTAGAAATTAAGCCCAGTGAGTTCATGTGCAAAAATATTAATATACATACAGCTAGATATGTTTACACAGAGAAAGGGTGGTTGTATTGTGACAGTTACCCACATAAAGGTCATAAACTGTCCGCATGATCCAACAGGCAGTGCAGCTTCATAACTGCTTCTGGAACAACCTCAGACTTGGGGTGTGTGTGTGTGTGTGTGTGTGTGTGTGTGTGTGTGTGTGTGTGTGTGTATGCATGTATATATATATATATATATATATATATATATATATATATATATATATATCTATGGTTTACCTGTAAAATGTCGCAACACACATGTGGGACTCATGTATCCAACTCGTAATGTCGGAAACTGCACCGTCAAGTCCTTAAAAGAGCGAGTCTGCTACCCAAAGAAAGTTGACACTCCGGGAATGTCGACTTTGTTAGAAACACCTGCCATTTCTGGATGTCTCCTAAGACCATTATGCAGGGGGGCAAGCCCCCCTCCACCCCCATGTGAGGGAAGCTTCGCCTCTTACACCCCCTGCTAATTTTATATACTAACTCTGAGTGAAGGAAGGGGTACATGTCCCGATCTCCACTGTAGTGTGATGTCCAGTCAGAATGCCGAATTCACATGAGCGAATGCACACTGGCATTTGCTCTTTTGTCAGTTAGGCAATTTATAGTTCACTAGTACAAAGTTTTACAAACAGCTTTTCACACATCTGACAGCCACAGATGTATACCTTTATTAGTCTATTTCAGAAGACTGAATTCCCAAAGACTGAAAATTCAAAATACTGAATGATGGAGGATCTTGGAGTTGGTATATGCATTTAGCAGGGGGTGTGGGGGGCCCAGCCCGCCACATGAGGGGTGCAGGGGTCTTGTCCCCTACATGGGATTCAGGCTTTTGGTTTGGTTTGTCAGTCTTCTGATGTAGACCTATATATATATATATATATATATATATATATATATATATATATATATATATATATATGTATATGTGTGTGTGTGTGTTTGTGTGTATATGTATGTATATATATATATATATATATATATATATATATATATATATATATATATATATATATATATATATATATATATATATATATATATATATATATATATATATATATGGTTTACTATCATAATGTCGAACTTTAAAAGAAAATGTGTACGTATTTGCGAATTGTTTCACCAAACGTACACATTTTCGTATGGCCCTAATGTCGAAAACAAGTGTTAATTGTCGAAAATGTCACTCGCGACATTTTCGACAATCAACAGCACTCCCACCCATCCTGTAACTTCCTACCTAACTAGCCTAAACACAGTTATGCAGGAGGGCAAGCCCCCTTGCACCCCCCTGTGGGGGGCTGTGCCCCCCACACCCCCAACTTAATATCGCACTACAATGAGGAAAGGGATTTATTTCCCTAACCGCACTGTACCGCAATCCCCTTACATGAGCGAACGTTATAATTGCGAATGCACAGTCCATTCGCAATGATAACGTTTGCTCACATAACCTGCCGAACTATGAAGTATTCGAACATATGTTGTTCGAATACTTTATAGCCGTGCAATTGCACAGCGGCATTTTGATAGTAAACCTATATATACATATATGTACATACACACACACACACACACACACATAAACACACAGTATAAAATATACAAGTACCAGTTTTTTGAAGCAACCACAAAATAGTAAATGGATTGTGAAGTGCCCTGTGCCTGCTGAAAAGCAATGTCATATTAGTCATCCTGAGCACACATTGCTGTGTGTGCACAACCCTATCTTGCCTTGTACTGTTGAAGAGCCCTTCTCTGAAGACCAGACTCCATTGGGATATCAATACAGCAGCAAGTCTAGCTTGCCTTCCTGATTTTTGTCATCCCTATAGCCAACTGTTCCACTTCCCAGGTTACAAATATATACAAGGTTATCTGGGTGGCAGTCAGGATTTTGTCCCTCTGCTGCACATGGTCACTGGTAAGCACAGTCACTTTAAACATATGTCTGTGCTTTGCATTCCTAACTAGCAGGTTCCATTAAAGATTTTTGATGGAGGATTCCAGAATTTGCATGCATCATAAGGTGTACGTGATCACATTTGAAAAAGGGAGCCCTACCTGCTGTGATATAGCAGTGTGGAAAGTAGGATTGTGGTTCTGCAGCAAATTGTACATAAAATATTGCAGTCTGCACACAGCCTGTAAAACAATATGATCACACTGCCAGACTGCTGATGAAGTAGCAACATGTATTTTACAATGGCTTCACTTGCTGCCAATAAGGTGCTCTTTGTCTCTGTAGACAACACCTAACTGCGGCCGAACCTCCTCCTTGTCTACAGTGGAAATTTGCATGCTGTCCATTGAGATGAAAGAAATATTTGAAGACCTGCCTTCTGGGAAGGATAGAGGACCAAAAAGTTCATCTCTGGATTTGGATTGATTCAGTAGTTGACCCTGTCAGATGGTCTGGATTATAGAGATTGTAGGGCCTCCTGCAGATCAGGCTGCACCTTTTCTGCCCTAAGGGCAACACTTAAACCGTGCATAGCCATCAATATAGAGAAAGAGTTTGGTTTTACCACAGAAAATCCTTGTCTGCGTCACAGCAAGTAAAGGGCCCAGGAAGATTCCGGATGGACTCCCATCTCCATCTGTAGCAAGATGGGTCCTGTTCTAGTAAAAATATGTAACAAATTGAAACATTTCAGATCTCTGAAGTTAATTCCATCAGAAGTTTGGCCAGCAATGCTGTAGGCCTTTATGATGTCCAAAAAATGGCTCCAGCAAAGTTGATTTTGTGAGGGTAGAGTAAAGAATGGTTTGTTGTTGTCTTTACAACAGTTAATCCGAAGTCCCCGTCACTTTTCAGACAGAAAGAAGTAGGTGAGTAGGCAGGCACTGAGCTAGAAGTGGGCATCTTTCTCCTATGCTATTGCTGTGGAACTTAAAAGGGAGAGTGTATTTTTATTCCCTGCAAATTGAACTGTACACCACTGCATATATACAAAATCCTGACATTTTTTTCCACAACCTGTGTTATTTCTGTGCTTTCAGCTTGATTAGTGCAGAATCTCAAGATGCGTTCTGTAGAATTTTATGTTTGTCTCTTGCATTGTCCTATCCATCACATTTAATGTTTTTCACTCTGGAAAAGATTACACAGCAAAATGTGTGTATAGCCCATCATTGCTTCAGTCCTGCTGGCATCATAATTTTATTTAGCCTTTAGGGTATGATTCTCAACCTCCAGGTGAGAATGTTATAGAGAAACTACCTTAAAAATCCTGGACAGTTAAGGACACATAATTAGCATGTAATATATGTATATTCAGATTCACACATTACTACTTCCAAGTTCAAGTACATAGGAACTTTTTGCCACAAACTCCTTATTAAAAAAAAAAGTTTAGTATACACAAACACATAAATAATATAAAACTAAACTTCTTACACACCGAACTTCTAGTAGCTGAAGGCTATTTAGTAATATAAAATAATAGCAACTGAATGCAAACGCAGAGACCAAACTGATATTTAAGCTTTCGCTCTTAGGTAGAAGAGCTTCATCAGAGTACACTTGAATTCCACATAAGCACATTCAAAACCTGTACATTAAGTCATATGACAGTACAGTAGCCAGTAAACAGACTCAAATTAATATATACAGTAACCAATAACCTATCAGTAATACATTCAAACTGTACCAATCCTGTGAACTGTAGTAAGAAATATGAAGAAACATGAATAAACTTGAGGGAATCTATATATTCATGACAAGGAAAAGAGACAGTATTAACAATACCATCTCAGGGCACATTTAATATTAATACTTTCGTGTAAACCTGGAAACACCTCAGCATTAAGCTGTAGTTGTCACTTTAACTCCCTTAATTCTAAAAATAGTTCCCAGTCACCAAAACAAGCAATTAACCTGTTCTAGGACAGTAAAATGAAACTTGGTAAAGGTAGCACAAGTAGAGCTATGTTTGGCAAGGGCATTATTCGAGATTTAATGGCTCCTAGATGTCCTTTCACCTTGTCAAAAAGCTTTCTGGTGGTCTTGCCAACATAGAAAGCATTGCAAGATGCACATATTCCTGCATAAACAACTGCAGTAGAGTGACAAAAGAAATGTTTGTGGAACCGAACAGTGTAGTTACAGTGTGGAAAAGTGTAATCAGACCCTGTTAGTATAAAAGGACATACAGCACATTTATAAACCATTGGTTTCCCGCTGCCCATTTCTAGAGATATGTCTCATATTCGCAATATTATTAATAACAACTGGGAACTTTTAACTGAATCTCAACCCTTGTCTGCAGCCTTAGGTTCTTCTCCCTTATTCCCTTTTAAAAGAACCAGAACTATTAGAATGAGTCTAGAAAATAGAGAATTCCCCTTTTATTACTGCTATTTCCCCTATTTCCTCCACTTCCAAGGGAATGCATACTTGTAGTAAATGTGTTGTATGTCCTTTTATACTAACAGGGTCTGATTACACTTTTACACACTGTAACTACACTGTTCGGTTCCACAAAAATTTCTTTTGTCACTCAACTGCAGTTGTTTATGCAGGAATATGTGCATCTTGTAATGCTTTCTATGTTGACAAGACCACCAGAAAGCTTTCTGACAGGGTGAAAGAACATCTAGGAGCCATTAAATCTCGTAACATGAATAATGCCCTTGCCAAACATAGCTCTACTTGTGCTACCTATACTAAGTTTCATTTTACTGTCCTAGAACAGGTTAATTGCTTTTTTGGTGATTGGGAACTATTTTTAGAATTAAGGGAGTTATAATGGCACTACAGCTTAATGCTGAGGTGTTTCCAGGTTTAAACAAAAGTATTAATATTAAATGTGCCCTGAGAATGGTATTGTTAATACTGTCTCTTTTCCTGGTCATGAATATATAGATTCTCTCAAGTTTATTCATGTTTCTTCATATTTCTTACTACAGTTCACAGGATTGGTACAGTTTGGCTGTATTACTGATAGGTTATTGGTTACTGTAATTACTGTATATATTAATTTGAGTCTGTTTACTGGCTACTGTACTGTCATATGACTTAATGTACAGGTTTTGAATGTGCTTATGTGGAATTCAAGTTTATTCTGATGAAGCTCTTCTACCTAATAAGAGCGAAAGCTTAAATATCAGTTTGGTGTCTGCGTTTTCATTCAGTTACTATTATTTTATATTACTAAATAGCCTTCAGCTACTAGAAGTTCTGTGTGTAAGAAGTTTAGTTTTGAATATTATTGTTTCTTCTTCATTACTACGGTTTATTTAGAACATAAATAATATGCACAGTATGAAAATGTTGAGACATAATAGCAAGTAGTAATGTGTTTCAGTTTTTTTTATGTCTGACACATACCCTGCTGATCAGATGTATGAACCAATAATGACAAAACTGTCCATTGTAGAACATTTCAACCAAAGAAGGCCACTCAAACTTCTGTCATTATAATCCACCAATATCAGTCAGTATACACGATCTCTGCAGAAGTAAAAGTTTTTTAATTAATGAAGAAGTTGCTTCTGGCAAACAGCTTTACATTTCAGTGGTCCATGTACAAAATCAGTGGCTACTGACCTTGAAGAATCAATTGGCCGTGTTACATGTAAAAAAAAAATGGACACTCCAGCAAAGATCACATTTAATGCATACACTAGCACAACAGCAGAAGCATTAAAAAAAAAACAAAAAAACTAATAATCAAAAAAGTGTACCAGGCTCCAGGACACGCTTAAGTACTTTTATCTCAAGCATTGTGATATATATATAATATGTTAATCTAAGTTTAAATACCCTTGACTCATATGATTTATTTAGTGCTTGCAAAATTCATGCCCCATTTTCATAAATACAAAAATATAAAAATTAATCTTCTGTTAAAAATGTTTAAATCAATAACACTGAAGTTCAAAATGTAAACATATCTACAGATTTAAATACAAATGCAAATATAATTAAAACCATTTAATCCCTTACAATTAATAGCTTTTAATTTTAAAACACTCTGAAATGAAAAATTATCATTTAAACCAGGCATTTTATCAGCCTACAATATTAACTTCCATATTAATTCATGGTATTCAATAATGTCAGCCCATAGTCCACCTTGTAGATTTTTTCATACAGTTTCCAGCATCCAAATTGCAAAGGAATGGTCATGAAACACCTACACATGTTTAAACAAGGCATTATTAATATTCCCTTCCTGATAATTGTATGTATGCTTGTATATGCATTCTTGGAGAGTCCTTTCCATCTTCTTCATATAAAATACTGTACAATTTCTACATAATGCTATATATACTAAACCTTTTGTAGCACAATTAAAATAGCTTTTAGAAACAATTTTCCCATTATTCACTGTTTTGATAAATTAATTTTTCAAAATGTAAGAACATTGTGTCACATAAACTTAAATGTTCCACTTTTACTTCTCTTATTAAATCTTTCCACATTCCCACCATTTTTCTAAAATTTTGTTTACATTTTTTCCTTTTCTATTCATAAAAGTCAGAAGATTCTTCTTCTTTCGGATTTTCCTAGTTAGGGGTCGCCACAGTGGATCATCTGTCTGCTCATGATTGGCAGTGGAGTTTTACAGTGTCGAGTTGCCAGCCCGGCACCCAGCCTTCCACAGAAGGCGCGCACACACTCATGCCTAGGGCCAATTTAGAGTGTCCAATCCACCTACAGCATGTCTTTGGGATGTGGGAGGAAATTGGAGCACCTGGAGGAAACCCACACGACCACAGGGAGGACATGCAGGCTCCGCACAGAAGGCACCCAAGCCGAGGATCGAACCGGAGAACCTCTTGCTGTGAGGCGACAACGCTAACCGCTGCACCACTGCAGCCGCCCTACTAAAAGAATAAAAGTCAGAAGATATGTTTAAATTGGTTATAATAAAACTTAAGGAAATGTTGGTTAATAGAGGTTACCCATTCAAATTAGTAGAAGCCATCGCATTAGAAATTATAAGAAAAAAGGAAGATACTTTTTTTTATCCTTTATTAAGGAGAGATGAAATAGAATTAAAAAGAAAAATATTAAGGTTGAAACAGGTTGGGATCATTTTGAGTAATCCATGATTATAGCATATAATTTAAATAATTACAGTAGAAGGCCTGTTACTTTTAATAACTAGGATGTTTATCCAGTGAAACAAATATGATTAAGAATTTAGGAGATAAGAATTATTTTATTAATAGAAGAGGGGAAAAATACATTTTAGAAAAAAGGGTGGGAATGTGCAAAGATTTTTGTAACAGAAGTAAAAGTGGCACATTTTTAAATGTTTGTATGTGTAAACAATGTCCTTTAGAAAATGAATTTATCAAGATAGTGAATTATGGGAAAATTGCTTCCAAAAGCATGTTTAAGACCCAAGCAGATTATGCATGGCAGTGATCATTGCTATTAGGCAGAAAGAGAATGTAGCTGCATCATTCCACTTTGCTGTAGTGAACCTTATCTTTAAGACCTTTGTTATGGCGATTCACAACTCTTTTGTTGTGTATTTTTATTAGTAGCAGCCTTCTGTCCTTTGCTCTGGGGACATAAACCTGCTGATGTTTGTTGAATTCAAAACTGGTTTAATGTTTAGTGTCAGAGTGAAGAAATCTAATACCAGTGAGAGAAATTTACGCAATTTTTTGTCTCAGAAAAAATATTGTTAAAGCAGCGTTTTACAGGGGAAGAAATAATGACTTAGTTGTACCATGCCTGGACAAAGAATACAAACCAGGGAGTGCCAGCAGAAGACTGTTTCAAACACTCAGGATTCTAATTTAAACAGCAATTTTGACTACTGTTAATCTAAGCAAAACTGGCTGATACAAATTAAGTTTTCGGGGATGAATCTAAAGTTCTGCTGTGTGGTAAACATCTCTGAAACATAGAACCAAGTTCTTCAGTTGTTTAGCTGCATCCAGCTCTCTTTGTTAGAGACTGCCTGTCTTCGCTGTATGACAATCTCAAGGCTTCTGTAAACAAAGAGCAGTGCTGCAATGATACCAAAATTCAAAGGGTGCTGTGAAAATAAGCATATCTTTTGTTTTTTTCTTGCAACACGTCCATGATCCAGCAGTAATGTATCACCTGTAAAGAACTTTCTTCCATTTCACTGGAAATTTTATTTAATTTAGTTGAGTCTGTGTGTAGAAAAAACAAGTATGATGTAATGACGCCAGGTTATTATTTTGTTTTTCTCCCCAGGTGTAATTCTGTATATATTACTGGTAGGCTATCCACCATTTTGGGATGAGGACCAGCACAAACTCTATCAGCAGATTAAAGCAGGAGCCTATGATGTAAGTACAGATGCAAACAGGAAATGAGTACTTGATTACGTTATAAATGCAAACGTTGGTATTTAGTTTTGCTTTATACTGACTGATTTGTTTTCAAACATGCAACATGATGTAAATACTGATATTCAAAAAACAGTTTGCAGCAAACATGTTTAATGCATTTAAAAATGCATTGTTACTTGTTAAAGTATTTCAGCATTGCTCTATAGGTAAGAGGTAGGACATTGTCTAGGAGGAGATGCCCTTGTACACTCCTGGTTATCGCACAGACATCCATGGGAGTGTGAAGGAATGAATGCTGTGCCTGGATTTCCTTTGCTAGCAGGAAAGTGCTACAATTGTACTAGCATGCCTGACCATTGAAAGAGACCAGTGGTCATGATATTTAGCTGTCTCGGGGGATTGCGATATTCCACATATTACCAAACGTACTTGCCTGATGTATAGCTTGTTCTGCAGTTGTGTAAGTGATAGCAGTGTGTAGATGGGTCACCTCAAGGGAACTATTTATAGATGGTTTCCCTCCTTAGGTCCAGCTAATGAACATGAGTGGAACATTTGATTGGCAATGTGGTGACACATCTTCTCTACTTGAATGAAATACAGTGTGTGTGTAACAGTACTGTGATGGGTGGAGACTGTCTTTGGGGGGGAATAAACTCTACATCACTGTTTTCACTGCATGCTGAATAAAAGGTCATAAAGCTGAAAGATCTAGGAATGTATGACTATTGCATAGTAGTCCTCAGCATGGAATTTTAAAATCATACTGTTCCAGAAGTGTTACTGTATCTTAATCTGTTTTTTTTTTTAAATTTGCGTAATATGAAAAGCATTACTGCAACAGTTAAGACTAAGAGTGATGCTACTCCTTCAGTCAAAGTGCTACTTCTGTCAAAAATAATACAGATTTCACTAGATAAAAGTGTGAAGTTATAATGTAGTCTCCTAGGAGTGAGCACAACAGCACTTTCCTCTCCAAACTAAACAGCTGCTCATTTCGTGTACGCAGCTTTTCCATGATGCACACTCCTATATACCTTATTCAGACGTGGATGCTGCTTGCACATTGCCTTTTTGCTGAAATTCTACCATCTATGAACATGCCAGTGCTCTTTCTGTGCTTTGTGCCTGTAAGCATTACTCTTAAAATAACATAACCAGACATATAACCTTCCCTGTGTCTCTCAGCACTTTGTGTCTGAAAGATTTACATGGCATCCCTCACAGTACACATTTCTTCGTACATCCGATTTGTGGACATCTTTATGTTGTGGAAGGGTACTAGAAGTGAATTAACTAACTTTGTGAACTATTTGCATACTACCACTGATTTTTTTAAGATTTACCTATCAACACTCCGCAATTGAGATTAATTTTCTGGATGTGAAGGTTAGGAAATCTGAGCTGAATAAGGTTAGCAGTAGTATATACAGGAAACCTACTAGGAGAAATGCCCTGCTGCATAGAACTAGCATGCATCCGAGACATATTGCGAAAAATGTCCTGAAGGGACAAGTATATAGAGTTTTAAGATTACATAATTAAGATGATGAAGCAAGAGTGGCACTTGAAAATGTAAAACTAGATTTTCTAGATAGAGGTTACTCGAGGGAAGAGTTTGAGACCACTATAGTTGAGGCCTGGACACAAAGGGAAAACAGGTGTAAACCATATTTGATGGATGCCACACAGAATGATGATCAACATGATCCAACTTCGATAAATACCAGATTTAGAGTAGTTTTTCAGCATTCAAGTGATGTGAATGAATATACTTCCATCATCAAAAGACATTGGCATATACTAAATGAGGTGCCAGGACTCATGGACAAGATAGGCAATATTCCATCCTTTTCTTTTAGAAATAAGTCTTTGAAACACCATCTTTATAATAAGATGGATATAAATAGACCTATCCAGTCCATGCGGACTGACACCTTTCCATGCAGATGATGTTCTGCATGCCAACATCTCTACAGAAATAGTACATTCACACACCCCGTGCGACATTTTACTATCACAATTCATGGCTATGCTGATTGCAGAACAATGAATGTTGTTTATTTTTCTTTTTGTCAGAAATGCTTTGTATTCTATGTAGGTAAAACTAATAGAATGTTCAAGGACAGGATCCTTGAATACATTAGGGTCATTAACAACTGTAAAGACAATAATGCCTTGGCTACACATATTAAGGAAACAGATTTCACACGTTATTTTAAGTTTTTTCTTATTCATGTTGTCCACCTTAGCGTAAGAGGGGGTGATATAGAAAATTTAACTGAAAGCATTGAAAAAATGGATCCTCTCATTGAATGCCGAGAAATATCCTGGCCTTAATAGTACAACATTTTTAGAACCTTTTTTGAAGTCTCGCTGTCTTAGGTGTTAAGTATTTTACACCCATCTATATATGCACAATATGCATTTTTTATACATATATGTATATATATTTTTTTATACTTTTTATGTGCCTCTCTGTGCTCTAATATGTATTTTTATGAGCCTTATATGAGATTTTTATGAAGATTTTTATGAGGTTACTTCTGTATAGTAACATGTTTTAGAGAGATTTTCCCAGTGTGAGTTCTCCCTGTATACATGTTTTTTATATAGATTTTGTATATAAGTTCTTCTACATATGTTTTTTTAGAGATGTTTCTCATTTATATTTTTATCATTGCACATTTATGGACTGGCGGACGGACGGCTTTTAGATAACTTTATATATATTCTACTATAGCACTTTCCATTTATAGTACTAGTTTGCCTCAGTTGTATAACTGAAACATCTGATTTCTATTCTGAGTATCAGCTGACATGATAAACTGGATGGATAGATGTTTAGTTTGCCTGATGAAGCGACAGGAGCAGTTGTGAAAGCGCTAATGTTATTTTATCCTTTATTTCTTTGCTAATAAACGTTGTGGCTGTGCAAGTTTGGTTCAGTTTCTTTTTTCAGTTGGTCTTGTTGTTCTGCACCTCTCTGCACCCTGAGCTGTTTATTTTATTTTTTAGCTCACATTTCTTCCCAACTCCTGCTTAGAAACAGTACTTATTCAGCAAGGTGAAATTCTAATGACTGATAACTGTTGCTGTTTTATAAGCACTGGTCTTAATATTATAAGTTTTCCCAAACAGTGCAATGAGTTCATCCAGCTATAGAAAGTGAGAATATTTCTGTTAAGGCCAAACCCTACCCACAAGCTGGTTGAACTGAGGTGTAGTGTTCCCCTTTCCCAATGCACATGCGTGCCTCCACGTATGTGCTTATGACAGCTACTTGTTCAGCAGCTTACCTACTGCAAGCTCACATCCTTGCTCTTGGTGCGCATGTAGGGTCGCTATCTGCCAACCAGAACTACCTTTACCTATTCCCAGAATGGGTAAGCTGAAATCAGCCACTTACTCGCATCCTCCACTGCCAATCCTTCCAGCACCTGAGCTGCAACTAAAAGTCAGGTTGTCTTGGTCTTATTAAGGCTTTATTTCTGCATGCCACATAGGAAGGTGATTGTGGTTTCAAATAAATGGGAGAACAGTTGATGAAGTTTAGAGTTGCTGCTGTATGCTAAAAGTCAAAATAGATTTTCCAGAAACTGCAGCCTTCTTCAAAAAATGAGAAATAAAGCACAAATGTTACTGAAGCATTAAGTAAGACTTGGAGATATGACAGTGTGCCCTCAATGTCTTGAGTTGCTCTTCTAGATCCTTCTTGGTGGAATTTTGCCATCTTTATGCTACCTTTAATTGTTTAAGACTTCATCGTCGATGACATAATGAAAAAGCACTCGTTAATAAAACTAAACGCTGAATGCAGGGAACAAAACCTTCCAGTCACACTGTCTTATGAATATGTAAGAGCAATTTTCAGATTTTCAATATTTTATTGAATGTGTTCCTTCTAATTATTGCAGTTAATTGAATCTATTTGGCAGGTACATCACAACCTAGAAAAATGGTTTACTGAAGAAAAGCAAGTAAAGGGCAGACGTACAAGGAAGGACGGGGAAAGAAAGAAAAATGTATAAAGGGATTTGTGTATAGTTATCAATTTGTTAATGAATCTTTATTGCAAAATGATGCTGCCATTTCATTATTTCATTAAAATGACACTGGTTCCAATGCCTTTTTAATCCTGCTTTTGATGGCTTTACATCCAGTTCTGTTGACTTTTTCAAATATGTTTTTCTCATGTTCTCTAATCTGTAGTTTGAGTTTTCTTATAAGAAAAAATAATGTCAGCACCATAGCAATGTCTTTCAGCTTTTCCTGGTTAGGGGTTGCCACAGCCTATCACTGGTCCGCAGATTGATTGGCAGTGGTGTTTTTATGGTGTCAAGTTGCCAGCCTGGCACCCAACCTTCAGAGAAGGTACACACATAAACAGACGCACCTACCTGCATGTCTTTTGAAACTCATTCGACCTCAGGGCAAACATGCAGACTCCAAACCATAAACTTGTTAAAATGTTAATGGACAATAGCGTTTAACTGCAGATTCTTCTTCTTTTCAAATGCTGACATTTTGCAACTGGTGATGCAAGATATGCGATAATGACTGAAACCTGGTAGCAGTTTTCACCATGAGGTGGTCATACATAATAAGCACTAGTGTTTTGGGCAGCTACCGTTGTTTTATTATTGTATTTATATGGGTACATTATTTTTACTTTGCTGTGTTTACAACATTTATGAGGTGACGTTGGTGACTGACACAAGGAAAATATCAGGCCAGAACCTCATTCTTAAACCGTTTCCTCAACCATGGTTAAGCAGAAAAAAAAAGAAAATGAAACTGCACACATTATATGCACAAAAAATACACATTAAACTTTCCCCTTCAGAGCAACTACCACCACCTAAAATGAAATCCATGGTAGCGAGTCTTATTTAAATACAGAATGTAGATCAGAGTGCATCACAGAACGACAGTATATGTGAAATGAGCAGTCATCTTGTTTGGAGAAGAAGAATCTAGGGATTCTCTATTTTTATCTAGTATTCCTGACAGAAGCAGTGTTTTTCATAAGTTTGTTAGCACTGCAGACTAGTTAAAAAGAATGTTTTGTTCTGCATCTGGTGCTAGAAAGTAGAAGAGCAGCTTACCTTCAGCTCAGTGAAAGGAAATTAAAGTAGGTAAGGTCTCTGCTGTGTGAATAAGAACTGTGCACAGGGCTGTGGTTTGAGAAATAAGTAGGACTGGAGTGCAGGATCAGAGTAAATGTGTTCATGCCCAGTAAACAACAAAGGGACGTGTGCTTCTGAAAGGGACATGTGCTTCTGTTTATATACTTAAAAGTTGCCACGCTGTATGATAGAGTAGTTGGAAGAGTTGGTGTTTAGGGGAAGTTACTACTATAAGATGGAACATATTCTGTTCATTCTGCACAGATATTTGTGTGTTTTTTCACTTTAACTACTGCATTTTAGATATCACAAGTTGCAAAGGACAAGTGTAGTCCACATAAGATTGCCTAAGTGGTACAGATTATGCCCAAAAATCCATTGATGACAGAGAATGTTAAAGGCATAAGTTTATTTGCATATATACAGCTGTGTTGTATATAGAAAGGCATAGAAATTGATAGTGTGTGTGTGTGTGTGTGTGTATATCTATATATATGTGTGTATATATATATATATATATATATATATATATATACATATATATATATATATATATATATATATATATATATATATATATATATATATACATACACACAGTGTGCACACTTAGCCAACCAGCTTATTGTACGTTTTTATTTTTTTTTATATTTTTTCCCCTAACAGATTTGTTTGTTTTTCAATTAAATTGTACAGGTTATAGGTCATATTAAAAGTGGGGAAAGTTTTGAAATTATGTATTGTGATCTCATATTTTTATTTCACAAAAAACCTGGCATTTTAACAGGGGTGTGTGCACTTTTTATATCCACTGTATGTGTGTGTGTGTATATGTGTGTGTATATATATATATATATGAGTGCTAGTTCATTATATCGACTGTTTTATAATTCGAGGGTTTTACCCCTTTTTTCAGTTTGTTTGAACCCAAAGTTAGTATATATAATTTCCAGGGGTGTGGGGGGTGAAGCCCTCAGGTAAAAAGCTGTTTTTTGTTTTAATTTTTTGTAATTGGAAATGTAACCTTTTGGTTTACATTTGCAGTTATTTTTTGGCGATGATTTTAGGGTGATTAATAGTAGTTACTGATGAGTTTGATGTTTTGTCACTGGTGATTGTCATTACAGATTCATACACACACACACACACACACACACACACAAATATATATAATTTATATGTGTGTGTGTGTGTGTGTGTGTGTGTATATATATATATATATATATATATATATATATATATATATATATATGAAACACACAATCCCAGTGCGGAAGGAACTGCCAAAAATTATATAACGGCCAAGAAATATATGAACCAAAGTAGATGCGTGGCTTCAAAGAACCAGTCAGTGTGTATTCCAAAAAGGTAGAAGTTTAATAACGTGAGCGCTTTCGCAGTCCTGCCGCTTCTTCAGACGTAAATAAAAAACAGTAATGATGATGCTTACATATAGTGAAATTCAAAAAACATCACTTCCTGAACAAAGAACATCACTTCCTGAACAAAGACATCATTTCCTTAACCCAAAACTACAAAATACAAAAATATAAAAAACTACAACTACCATGAAGCGCTAAATATCAAGAGCATAGCTACATTGAAATACAATGACAGTCAAATATAAAACACTGAATCTAAATTCATCTGATAGATCTGCCTTTAAGGGATGGCTTAAGGGGGACGGACTCATTAAGTCCCCTACCCCAATGAGCCGCTAACCGCAAAATCCACCGGGTTTCTGCTGCTTCAGTGCGATTAACAATATCGCCACCTCTTAAACAACTTGGCTGAACATGTATTACTTGAAATAGAAAGGTATGATGCTCATAGGAGAGCATATGCTTAGATATTGCACTACAATTGTCACCTCTGCCGTTATATAATTTTTGGCAGTTCCTTCCACACTGGGATTGTGTGTTTCATTTTTATCCTGGGGCTTGGTTGAAGTTTTTTCATATATATATATATATATATATATATATATATATATATGTGTGTGTGTGTGTGAGTGTGTATATGTATATATATATATATATATATATATATATATATGTGTATGTGTGTGTGTGTGTGTGTGTGTGTAACTGCGGTGGTGGTGCTGCAGTAGCATTGTCGCCTCACAGTAAGACGTTGTCCTGTTCGTTTCTCAGCTAGAGCATCTTCTGTGTGGAGACATGCTTGAATGGGCGTACCTTCATTGAAGGTTGTGCGTCAGGGGTGGCAACTCGGCATGTAAAAATCTACTGCCAATCATTAGTGGACCGGAGTTATGCTGTGGCGACCCCTAACTAGGCAAAGCCAAAAGACACAACAACATGTGTGTGTGTGTGTGTGTGTGTGTGTGTGTGTGTGTGTGTGTGTGTGTTTATAGATATTTACATGATATATTTAAAAAAAATAGGGTCCGGATTATGTCACATAGTTGCACTCTAAGAAACAAGTTCCATGATAAGTGGTAAAGCCACAAGTCATAAGATCGTGGTTTCGTTATCACATGACATAGATCTCCACAAATTCCATTTATTAGTTTCAGTCACAGTTTTTTCCTCAGTGGCATTCAGTAACTGCATTGTATGCTTAAGCTGTCCATGGAGTAGGGCTTTACATAGTTTATTTTACTGTTATTTTTTGGTTGTCTCGCTGGTGGATTTCAGTTCTATTTCTGAGGTGATTTTTAAACATTTCTTCCTGCAGTTGTCATACCCTTTTTGTGTTGTTTTTAGTAGTTTCTTGAGGATTGATAATTTTTTTCTATTAACTTTTTTAGTTTAATTATACAGGATCGGGTTCATGTTGTCGGTAATGATAATTTCAGAATGGCTGAGTTTTTAAATAGTTTAATTTTACTTTTTGTTCATATGGAAGTACCTTAAAACAACTTTAGTTGATAGTGGGTTGATGCCTTCACATGTGTGATTTCATTTTTTTGTTTAACTTAGCCATTGCTATGATAGAGGTTTGGAGTAAGATTTTTGATGAGTTTGGGGTTTGATGATATCCACAACATGTAAATAAAGGTTTCTGTTGATGCACATAGATTGTATATAAAAATATGTACATTGTAAGTTAATAAAATATGTATAGTTTGTGCAAATATAATGAGTTAAGTAAGTGTGGTATGTGGTTTTGTCAGTAGCATATTTATCTTAACAACTTACCCACTTACATGAAGTCAGGTGACCCTAATTCAACAAGCAGCCCAATGCCAGACCCTAAAGAAACTGACCAGAAATTGGGAGAATGAAAAGGTTTTGCCTGTTTGCATTTCTTATTGGTAGGGCTTAAGGGGTTGGGGGCTGAAAGGGAATGTTAACAGCTGGAGTAATCAATGCAGACTATAAGATACCACAAGAGGCTCAACTTCAAGGAATTTGTGCCAGGATGACATAAACATGGATGTAGGGACTATTCTGTCTCAATCCTGAATACCTTTTAACAGACATGATCTGAGCATGCAGCAAGAGTTTTTTGGCAGTATCAGTAGTCCCTTAGACAGCGGTGCAGCAGTCCAGATGGCTTCTCCTCCAAGTGCAGTCATAATCACTCCCTTCACTGTGTCTGTAGGGTTCCTGCAGAGGTAAGTCTGAACTGTCAGGATTGCATTAGGGTATCCCCACTAAAAGGATGTGGAGATGATATTGAATGATTTCAAACAGCTGGTGAACTGGTTTGGGATGGGAAAAAAAATGAAGGAATTGAAGGAATGTATTTGCAGTAGGATGAATGTGTTTTTTGTGCACATCTTAGGTGTGACCAACCAGTCAGACAGCTTATTCTAAACTCCTTTCTTAGCCTGAATTAAACAAAAAGAGAGTGAGAAGAAAGTGAAATTGCACACACTGTGTGCATATAAAAATAAATGCTAAACGTCAACATCAGAGTAACTACCACCACCTAAAGTGAACTCCATGACAATGACATTTGTTTTTCAATAAATGTATTTAATTGAAAAATAATAAAATAAATAACTAAAATCCACAACTAGCTTACAGAAAAAATGTCATTACTAGCAAAATGGGCCTGATCCAGCTGGTTACTATACAAAACGCCTTACCAAGAGTGCAGACTGTTTCAAAAGAAATATTAACCCAGTGATACTAGTTTTCATCACTGTGTATTCAGATGTATAGGTTCATAGGTTGGTACTGGGCTATCTGCCCGAAGGCATATCTTAGCCTAGCCACGTTGTGCGGTATTCACCACCCCTTTATTAGTTCCCTAGACCCTTGTACTAGCAGCTAGTACCCTTGGCCCCTATCTAGAAGTGCTGTTGGTGTGATCCCCGGTATGAACTTTCTGTTACCCATCCACTCATCAAGGTTCCTCTTGAAGAGTGATAGTGAGGGGCTCTGTCTTATGTAGATCGGGACCCTGTTCCATAATAAGGGAAGTCTCTGCGAAGGGAATCTGTCCCTCCAGCATGTTCTATTCATTGTTGTGTTGAGGTTTATATCCCTAGAGCGTGTAGCTCGTGTAGATTTGGTTTTGCCAAGATGGAGCATGTTCAACAATTCTGGGTTGGACATGGCTCTGTACGTTAGACAGAGATCGCCTCTGAGAAAGCGGTATGCAACAGAGAACAGTCTTAGCTTTTTCAATCGTGCTACATAGGGAAACTGTTTGAGGCCAGTAATCCTCTTGGTTAGGTATCTCTGTGGTCTCTCCAGCTGCTGGAGATGTCTAGCCAGGTACATTCCAATTGGTGCATTGTACTCAATAATGGGTCTAATGAGGGAAGAGTAGAGGGGGCACCATTACATCCTTAGATCTTGATGCGAACCCTTTCATGATCAGATGGGTCACATAGAAGGATTTTCTAACCACTTTGGCAATATGGTTATCAAGGAAAGCTGACTATCTACTTGTGTCCCTAGATCCCTTATTTCTTTTTCAGATTTCAGGGGATTACCTCCTATGTTGTAGTTTGCGGGTACTCTGTTTTTTCCAAAGGGGATTACTATGCATTTTTTTGCATTTAGCTTGAGACCATGGCTTTGACACCATGCATCAGTCTCATTTAGGCCCTTCTGGAGGATCTCCATGTTGGCTGGAGACTCTATTATAGCACCTAGTTTGCAGTCGTCTGCAAATTTAGTCAGCCACAGCCCTTCTATGCTTGCCTGTACTTTTAAGAAGTATATGCCAAACAGGAGGGGCCCCAGGACAGAGCCCTGAGGCACACCACTCGTTACTGGTCTGGATTCGGACATAGATCCCACTACTCTTACTTTATGGGATCTGTCTGAGAGCCAGTTTGCGATCCATCTTGTGACGTAAGGGTTTATGCCCAGGCTGGTGAGCTTATCTATAATACCTGAATGGGGAATGGTGTCAAATGATTTAGCAAGGTCAAGGTAAGCCATGTTTACCTCCTTTTCCTTATCTATAGCCTGAGTAACTGTCTCAAAGAAATCCACCAGGTTCAGGAGGCATGATCTGCCCTTGACAAAGCCAAACTGTGTGGGGGTCCAGCGACTGGAGGTTCCCAATCTCTCCATTTATGAGTTCCATAATGATTCGCTCCATAGCCTTACATATCAGACTGGTCAGGCTTATTGGTCGGTAGTTCCCAGGGTCAGTTGTGGCCCCACTCTTGTGTAGCGGGACCACCATTGCCGTGCACCATTCTATGGGCACATATCCTGTGGAGAGGCTGAGACTGAACAGGGTATTAAGATGCGGGGTTAATTCCTTTACAAAGTAGTTTTTCCAGTCTTGGGACTTCACCCTTTTCTGCAACAGTTTTTCCCTTCTGTTGTAGAGTTTGTTTATGGTTGGGGATCAACAGGATTGGCTTCCTTTTTTTGGAGGAGAATGTCTTGATTCTGTTTGGTATGACCCATTACATGCACTTGTGAATGTGCTCATGCAGTGTATTGGTGTATGATTCATCGCTCATGCGCCTATTTTCCATTTGCATGGATGTCATGAAGTTAGCCACCTCTGTTTTTAGAAGCCCAAAATTGGCTTTGGAGATGTTTTTTATGGTGGTTTCCTTTGGGGGTGGGGGGTGGGATGTGGATATCCATGGTGATTAGCTTATGGTCAGATCTGACCAAGGAGGGTTGATTACTGGTGTAGAGCAACGGTCACCCATGTTAGTAATGATCAGGTCAAGGATGTTATTACCCCTGATGGGGGTAAGAATGAGTTGGTCCAGGGCATTGGAATTAATGAATTCCAGAATACATTGAACAAGTTTGTTGGTACATGAGTAATTTTCCCAGTTAATGGAGGGGTAGTTAAAGTCTCCCAGTATAAGGGTATTGGGTTGTACCCTAATATTTTCCAGTGTGTTTAGGAATGTGGCATGGGAGTATTGGGATATGGTGGGGGATCTGTAGCAGGCTACAACCTGGATTGCAGTTTTACCCAGTGTTAGTTGTACCTGAAGTATCTCTGATGTGTTATGTTGGGCTACTAGTCTGGAGGTGTGCATATCCTTTATGAATATGGAGACACCACCGCCTTTAGTGCTTCGGTGCAGGTTTAGGGGCTTAAAGGTGTGGTATGAATTGTAGTCTGGTAGTGCTGGGGTGCTCTCTGGAGCCTTGAATCAGGTCTCAGTCACTGCAGAGATGTCAATGCTCTCCATTTTAAGGAGTGCTTCGAGCGAGTACATTTTGAGATTTGGACATCTAGCACTGAGTAGCATAACCCTCAGATTTCATTTGCTTGTAGCTGTTATGGTGGTAATTTTGTCTTTAGGACATTGCCTAAAAAAGGCACTATAAGGGTAGCAAGAGCCTTTGCCAGTATCTGGAATCCCTGGGGTGACAAGTGCAGGCCATCTCTGTTGAAGCATCGAGGTCTGTCGATCATGTCAACCCAGGCAGACAGATATTGGATCCCCTTAGAATGACACCAGAAATGTAGCCACTTGTTGAAGTCGGTCATTTTCTTCTTGTACTGTCATTCTCGGTGATGGTAGGATGCTACTCAGAGCTAAGGTCATACCTGCATGGGCTACAAGATCAGATAGCTCCTCTATGTCTCTCTTCATGTAGTCCAGGGAGGTATGTTTCAGGTAATTTACACCAACATGGACAATGACAGAGTCATATTTGTATCTGTTGTAGAGTGACCTAAGTGCATGCGTTATGTGGTAGATACTGGCACCCAACAGGCAGCTGACCGTAACTTTCTCCTTATTCAACCTAGTGAGTGGGACATCAGTGTGTCTTACTATTGAGTCACCTATGACTAGTGTATTGGGTAAGTTGTTTTGCCTTATGGGCTTTGGTTGAGTGGCACACTGTTTGTTAGCTGTGTGTCTCATGGTTTATGCTGGGATGTGGTGGTGGTTTGCATTTCTGCCTCAGAGGTCTCTGTTGTTTGGGCAGATTTTTATTGAGAGCCTCCGTGAAAGTAGATGTGTGTTTTGTGTTACTATGTGAGGGTTGTGGTGGTGTATGTTCTGGAGGGCTATGTGTTGAATGTGGTGTGATGCAGGTGTTATCCTTCTCCTCTAGACTGGCTAATCCAGTCTTGGCTGGAGAGTGCTTGGCTTCCAATTTGGCTATGTATGTGTATCTCTCAAGTCATAGTGTTGGTAGGTAAGAGGAGAGGGTTGTCTGTGTACATGAGGCAGTTGCTACATTGCCTAAGGATGCCCAAGTTCACCACGTTGACAGGAGAAAGCACAGGGAACTGACCTTTAGACATGCCTGGATATGAACTCATTATATTAAGTACTGAAGCCTTTTACAGAAAAAATGTCACTCTAAGTGTCTGAGTCATAGGCAGAAACCCTTCATACTTCAGCCATTTAAATAATTCATCCCTGGTGTCAGAGGAAAGAAGGCTTATAACCTTTCAAACAACTTAACCAGGATCATTAGCCATGAATCTGTCCTTGACAAAACCAAACTGCTATGGGTCCAACTTGACAGGATTCTTTATTTCATAGTTAATCAAGTCAGCTGTAAGGTGTTCCAATGCCTTGCAGATGAAACTTTTTATCCTGATTGGTCTTTAATTACCGCGGTCAGTAATGTGGCCACCCTTTTGGGATGGCATCACCACTGATCATCAAACATCAGGGACAAAGCCTATGGTTAAGCTCAGGCTAAATAGTCTGAATAAGGGATTTAGCCAAAACATGTTTAGTACTGTTTATTAGGCAGTCTGGTATACTGTCAGGTCCCATAGTGGCAGTATTTTTGGTCTTGGCCAGCACCTTCAATGCAACCTTGTTGTATGATGATAAGGTGATGGAATGAGTTAGGTAAAAGTGGATTTTGGACAGTTGTCTCAGGGTAAAATATGCTGTAAATGTGACTGCTAGTATGTTGGTAATATCTTCTAAGTTACAGTGTGTGTTGCCATCATGAATAACTTTGGAGAAGTGTTGGGTGTTATTTCTTAGTTTTCCGACGATTGTAGCTAAAAAAGGATTTGTAATCGTTCCTTTTTTCAGATACTAATTTAAGTTAATGGTTCACTTTAGTGGAACTAATTATAATTTATAACTTTTAGTCAGTATCTTTGTATTATACTCGATCTGAAGGTAACATGACCTGCGGTATGCTTTGATAAGTTTGTGTTTTTTTTCTTTTATTGTTGAGTTTATTTATGTAGGTGGAGCACCAGGTGGTTTGCTTTGAAATTTTCCATTATATTTTGGTGTGGTTGCGACAGCTTGTTCAGTGCATTTGTCTAGGTGGATGTAGATTTCTCATTGTAAAATTACCTGCAATAGCCCGCATCAAGGATGATGTTACAGTAAGTGGAATTTAGTAAGTCAGTCATAAAAATTTGTTAAGATTTGCATGTTTGATATCTTTGAATTGGGATAGTTTTGATTCAGTGGCTTTAGAAGCTTTGGGTTACTAATTTATGGCCTGACTTAACCAAGAGGAAGATATCAGAACACAGATCAGGACAGTGCCATGTTCGTAATGATTAGGTCAAGGACATTATATCCCCTAGTGAGACTGTCTGCAGTCTGAGACAGGCAATTTTTGTTTATTATACCTAGGAACTTTTGGACATAATCCACATTTGATGCTTGTGTGTGTCAGTTTATTAAGAGCTTGTTAGTCTCCCTGAATGAAAGAATTTTTATTTGTAGGGCATTCTACAAGAATGTTCAGGAACCTTGTATGATTTTCATGGGACATACTGGGTGTCCTATAACAGGCAACAAAGTGCAAGTCCTAATTGGTGTGATTTGGGGCTCCTTGACTTTCATCGTGGTTCTCTGGAGATCTGTTTGGAGATGGTATTATCTTTGACAAATACAGCAACACCACCACAGATTTCATCAAAATTGAAGACATGATAGACACAAACTTGTAGTATAGGAGTGAGTGCTTTCTAAGCATATCAGTCAAGTTTCAATCAGAAATCCTGGCACCTGAGAGACCACTTACCAGACCTTTTCCTTGTCAAGCCTAGAGGGTAGGGAATAGGTGTGTCTGACTATGAAGTCATCAGTCGCTAAGACATTTTCATTTGTGTTGTTCTTTTGCCATATTGGGCTTGACGTAATTTAACCCCTGTTGATTGCATCTTGATGGTATGTCGGAATGTGTTGAAGCATTTTGCAGTGAGACTTGATCTTCCTTCATCTAGGAGGCTTTGCTAGGGATTTCTTCATCAACATATGAAATACTGGGTTGTGTAGTGTGTGTACATGATTGGTCTATCAGGTGTGCTGCCTACAACTTATTTTTTTGAGTGACACTTCCATCTGTAGCTTATAGTATAAGGCAATTACTACAGTCTCTGAGAAAACCCATGTGCTCTGAGGTCAGCTAAAGAAAAAGTGGGCTGACTATCCATTTTGGTTTAGGGAATTTTAAAAGAAAATGCTTAATATAATTTAAATTATGTATATTTATATTTAAAAAAATGACAGAGAGCACATATATAGCTAGTTTGAGTTGTGACAGTAAAATGTTCCTTGGCTAATAAATATTATATGTATAGTTACTGAAGCAGTTACTAAACTTTAAACTTTAACTACTAAATAATATTTAGCTACTAAATGCTATGTGGCATTTCAAAATGTCTGGGGATCAAGGCCTAGATTCAGGAACATGTTTTAAACACTGCTCTTATAAACTTATAGATTTGCTAGAATAACATGTTGTGCATTAGCATACATTTTATGGAGGGATATGAAGCCTAAAATTCAAATGGTTCTTATTATTTGGTGACTGAAATTCTCAATTATTTCTAGAAAAACACATTTACAAGAATCAAACCAAAAATATGAGGCAAAAATCTGGACATTCTTTGAAAATCTGGACAGTTGAGAGGTACGTTCTGCAGAGATGCACATTTAGGTGAAAAATTAGTAATGAAAAAATTATGAGTGTTAGATGAGCAGAATTCACATATAGTGTGACATGAGAAATAAGATTGAAGGGAATCAAGTATACAAGTAAGGATGAATAGAATGCGCATTTCCGGATTGCTACTTTATAAGATTTGCAGCACCTAGTGTGTGTTGTATAGGCTATACATTTTTGAACATGTCTAAAACTTCAGGGATTTAAAAAAAAACATAATAGTTATTTTTCCAATAAAGTAGACTGTAGAATATAAGAAATATATGTATGTTGAAGGAGTAAGGAATGTTCCAGGAGTTATTTCAATCATCTGTGTAAAAGAAATGAGTGAGTGAAGTATGTGTAGGTGTGTCCATACCACATATGTTATTTGTTGACAAGAAGCAGAAAAAGAAATTCTGGTCTTTATATACATGGTAAATTGTTTTTTTTCCATTTCTTTTCCATGCTTTAATAGATTTGGGGAAGTTTGTTTGACTTTGTATTTGGTAAATGTACCACTATCCTTGACTGACAAGTCTGAACTCATTCACTCCAATGGAGCTCAGGAAGTTTGCACTGCAACTTCCAATGGGCGGTGCTTAAGCCTTTTGCCAGAATCAAATTATGTCCTCATGTTTCAAACAAATGTTCATTTCTCTAGAATCATAGGGATTATGAAAGAAATATAAATGACAAACTCTTCAACATAAACTGTTTTTATAGTGGGAGTATTCTTTAGTTTCTAGGTTTTAAACCAAATTTTATATCACAGTAAACAAAGTATTACATTTCTAATATTTTGTAACAACTTACAATATTTAATCAATCACTCAAGTTACTCACATACTGTCAGCAGCATTTTATTCATCTAGCTGAGAGTGTTCATATAAGGCTAAGGAGCTCTGTCTGTGTTACTTGATTAAGATGTTTAGAAAAATGTGAAAATTATATAAATTAGTATCATAAAAACAGTTAATATCTGTTTACCTGCACTAGACAGACATCATATACTAATGCAGTTGAGTACTTTTAAGATGAAATCTTTTAAAACCTTGTACATAGTTTTGGAATTATTAATGAAAATATGAAAAAGCAATATTTGCCAGCTTGAGACGCCAGTAGGAGTTAATTGCAGATGCACCTGGAGGCATCACTCGGATGTAATGAATTAAGCGATCTTTAACTTCTACCTCCTGCTCATGTGGATGGGCCCTGGGTTAATATTTGATCCGCATGCTGCAATGCAGTTATTGAAATATGAATCTTAGTCCCCCCCCCCCCCAGTCTTTCCATCTTAACCGTATCAAAGGTGAACGTACAGCCACAGAGCCAATAACACTTATGCTAGTAGGATTATGGCTATTCTAGCGTATATACCTTCAGCACAGAGGAGGCATATTCTGACATAGATAGCTCTGGGCATTGAATATTGGTATTTGCTATGTTATGAAGCCAGCATTTGTTGAATAGATGCTGCGAAATGTCCCTTAGTACTTAAGCTGCCGGCTGGTTTGTAACTTGCTTCATTGTTGTTTGAGTACATTCAGAGGTTGCCCAGCACCTCATTTGCCAGTATTGTATTATGATGATGAATGTTTTGCTAAAATCTTGCTTGATAAGGTATAGCACCACTTCTAATTACTGCTTATGTGACATGTTCAAATAGGATCTGCATCCTGTTTTGGGGAGTGTGACTTTCCTAAACCTGCTACAGATCGTATGCATTATTTTCCTATAACTGGTGTGTGATCTTTATTTGTGCCTTCTTTCTAGGTCAAGCATACTACTGTTGTAGAAAACAACAAAGTGCATTATAGAAACCCATTCCTGGCCTAGTTATAAATGCCTGTTACTGCAGCCCTACAGGAAGTGATGTTCCCCACTCTTGACCCTTTTTCACAAGTGCTGAACTTGAAATGAATATGGTTACCCTTACAACCCCATGATATCTTCTAGAACCATTAGAATCAGACCTGCCAAGATTTTCATATCGTAAGTAGCTTTTTGTTCTCTGTGGATTGTGGCAAAGCAGAGTTTTACTCTGTCTGATGAGATCACATTGCTGCCCAGCTTACTAATGACTGTTGCCTGTTGACATATATTTGCGGATACACCATTAAGCTGTTTTTATTTCCTTAACATGTAAGCCGTGTGTGATCTTGTATGCTCTTCTATTCAGAACCTTTTCATTTCTGTCAGCAGTGACTTTGTTTCCCAGTTAGTAAAACTGGGTTTGGTGAAATTTCATTACCCATGCTTCTTGTCGGTTGCACCTCTGCAAAGTAGGATTGTGTTTGGCCATATCGCATTTTACTGTGTTATGCTTTCCTCCGCTGTGTCATTGTCCCTTTTTTAAACTCATTTAGTAGTTTCAGTTTTAGATAATCTGAACTGGCATAAGTGAGTTCTTGGTAATAAAAGACAGGATGTAAAAGTATTAGAAAGGTGGTCATTCTGAGATTTCCCTTTATGGAAATGTCTTCTCAAATGCCGGTAAAAACAAGAGTTGGCCCCATTGCATTTTGCTGGTAACATGTTACAGCTGTTTTCATTGTTACCACTAACGTCTGATCACACTGGCCAGGATACGGTGTTTATTACAACTGCTTTCAGCATCAGCAGTGTGATTCAATATCAAGTGAGAAAATGGAGCTGTTTTTGCATTTACTTTCAGTTCTTGCAGACTGCACTGTGCAGGATAGAGTGCTACCTCTCATTTTGTTTTATTTTTTTCCCCATTGCCAACAGAGACTTCTTGTCGTTATCAGACACATTTTGTGTTTAATTGCGTTTTCAGATGCTTCTTGTTATTGATTCTAGCTAGGGAAGTTGGCTGCTTCTGAGAGGCAAACTTGTCAGTTTCATTCATTTTTAATTGGGCAAAAGCAGAGAGGTACATTTGTGGCGATTGATAGTTCATCGTTCAGTGAATGCTGCAGTGAGCTTGCTTTGTAATGCTGCTGATGGAATTTTTTTAATGATATCCCTTTGTTTTGTGCAATTTTGTGCACATATGCTTCTATGTACACCATACACACATTTATATACGCACAGACATAAATGTGTACACATAAATACACACACATAAATATATATTTACATGTATATAAATATACGTGTGTGCATGTATATTATATAAGGTATGTATGTGTAGGTTTATTCATTTATGTGTACATATCTGTTATTTGCATAACATTTATTGATAAAAAAAAATAATTTTGTACATCCTACAGACAAACAGAACCTCAGAACCAGTCCAAGTATTGATTACTGCTAGTCACCTGTATTAGCACACCAGTAGGTATTTGCACATGTGTTTACCTGTGCATACATTTTATTTTTTACGTGTAATTGCTCTTCATCACCAGATAGCTGGAAATTGTCACTTGGCCATCCTTTAAGAAAGACAGTGCTGTACAGTTCACGTGGTACTGCGCAGAAACATAATTGAGTCATCCATCTCTGTCACGCTGAAGGAATACTGGAGCTGAATTTCAGACCTGCTTAATAAGCTGGCCGTGATTCCATCTTGTCTCCTACTAAGTCATGCTCCTGAATGCTGCCAAAGATCTGCAGCCAGTCGTCTGAAAGTCAGGACTGTCAGCTGGCACCAGGTTTAAACTTTGGAACAGAGAGGCACTGATCTTTCTTGACCGATCAGGTTCTCGAGTCCTGCTGATATTTCCAGCTGCTACTGAAAAAAGGAAGACTCAGGCACATTGTCACTCCGTCTAGCAAAGAATGTTCATTTTGTCCTTGCCTAACATGGTGGCAGCTCACTAAAGTAACATTTCATGCAACTGTCAGCCTAGAAACAGTTCTGTCTTTAATGAGTGGCTTTAAAGTAGATTATATATGGGCCAGTATCCAAGTTATGATGATGGAATTCTGTATAGTAAATTTAATTCTGATTGCATACTTCTGGGGTCATTATGTGACAGTCTCCTGTTTTCTGCACCTAAAATACTAGATTCATAAAATGTCTTGTATGTTGTAGTCTTATGGACTACTGAGAGTTGTACCCTCTGCTGGACCACTGAGATTTATACCCTCTGCCTTTTTTACTGAAGCATTTTGGTCCATTTTCTGGAATTCATATATTTAATTTGTAGCACATTGTATTTCTGTACATGTTTAAAACTCAAGTGACTTTTAATTCATTCAGGTTGTCATCTCAGAAATTCCTGTGTCAGTGGATTAAAAAAAAAGCTTTTCCTGTGTTAGGTAAAATGCTAGTGTCAGGCCTTGGTTCAAGGAATGAGGAAACCAAATAGTCCAATATAAGTAAATTGTTTAGTGCAGAAAGTATTTGAGCACAAAAATAAAATGTGCCCCCATTATATCAGTTGGTTACCCAGCGCTTTCTTCCAGTAGTTTTACCTGCAGCAGCTTCTTTCACTAAACAAAATCTTGCCTTGACTGTCTTCAGTGTAATATGTTTGTGGATTTGCATTTCTGTTACAAGACAGCTCTGTCTACTTCAGAAGTTCTGTTCCAGACATCTGGAAGATAACTGTTGTCATTCACATTTTGAGAAAGGAGACATTGCATTGCATATTTAATAATGATTGTTTTCTGTATGTTTGTACTAGACAAGTTTCTGAAAAACTTTGTACCTCTCCAAGCCACTACCTATTTGGATTTCCACACCTTTTTTCATATTATTACATCTGTGATAGGTACTTCTTTCCCAGATGTCCTCACTGACTTCATGTGGATGCATTGATGCATGATTAGGTGCTGCGCAGACTGCACTTTTGATAAAAGGAAAAGAGTTGTCCAAGGGAGTCTAGGTTGTCCATTAGAGGCAAGACGTTTGTATATTATTTAATATGTCTTACTTGCCAGATTAGTCCCAGTTGGCATGGCTTTTTTTTCTAAGGAAGATCCAAACTGGTACTCATACTGACAAGGAGGCATTTATTCCCCTTAGGAAGTTCTGCAAAATAAAAAAAATAAATAAATTAAGTAAATAAAGTAAGGTGGTGCTTGTGTAGGAATGGATGGGTGGGATTATGAGATTATAAATAACTGTATTATGGTTTGGATAAAAAACAAATGAAATTAAAAATGCATACTAAGTGAAAAGGTGAGGGTATATTACAGAAAATATTTTGTTTTTGAAAATGGATTTTTATATTTAACTGCTAAAGACAAGTGTGATATAAAAAAGTATACATTTAAGTATTCTTATTTTTTGTACGTAAGTGTTGTTTTAAATAAGTTACTTCATCAACTCAAGGGTTACAGGGTTTAATTCCTTCTACCTCATATTGTGCGACTGCACAAGTGACTTAGATGGGCCATTCTCCCAGGTTACAGACTGAAAAAGGGCATTTTGTCCAGCAGGCTTACCTGGTTAACAAACAGATTTTTTTAAACGGTGCCCTTCCCTTGTTTGATAAGCATTGTTGGATCTTTTGCCATCTACCTTTGCTGTCATCAACTTAGACATATGGAACCTTGATTTGACATCGTATCCCTTGTGCTGCACTGCAGTGTCAGTACTGGAAAACGAATCCAAGCACCTGGGATGAAATTAGAACCCACAGCCTTCTGGTGTTTCTGGCATCAAATTCAGGTGTACTACCAGCTGAGCCTCTGACACAGTCTCAAAACATGCAGAAGAATCTCTTAAATGATAATTCATAACGAGAGAGAGCATTTGTTGAACTATATGTTGGAAAAGCAGGTAACAGTAAAGTAAACCGATGGTGGGCCAGGCTGAAATGGTGAGGGATTCCTATGTAAGCACTAGCTACTTCAGAAGATGTACGAGTTCTACTGTGTTGTCATTCTGCTCTTGCAATTGTATGATCATATATGAATATACTGACAAAGTTATTCTTAATTGTGGCATTTTTTTTTTTACTTTACTTAGGGTTTTGTAACTGCTGAGCCTTCTTTTTCTTGGGTAGGGTAACTGCTTTGCTATTCTTTAGTCTTGTTAAGTGACCTGCTGAGTGCATTTTGAATCCACTATGAATTAGGTACCTCAGTAACTGATAACATCTGTAAGTGACTTGACCCTTCTTGATACAGTAATGATAACCCCACTTTGCATAGTATATTCTGTGTGACCTGTGCTGCTATATATTAAGACACTTCTAGAAGCCAATGTGCATGAACATTAGTCACATTAATATTAACATTTCTACTTCATTGTGATTGAAAGTGAAAACAGTTTGTTTCCCTACCTAGACTCAACCTGTGATAAATCGTTTCCTCTTGCTACAGCTCTCATGATGAACCACTGAGATGGATGCACTTTAAATATCTCAGTATCTTTCCTGAAAACCCTATTCTCCTGCCTGCATTTTTCTTAGTGTGAAGGCAGTAAATGTCAAGCCTGACCCTTCAAATAGTGTGCAATTAGTGATGAATGTATTTTTTTTATAACTAAGTAACTGAGGGATTTGGGGTTGGCTTAATGGTTAAGGTGTTTACCTTACAGATCAATTACATTGGCAAGCGTACGCTATGTACATAGGATCATAGGAAGTTACTATGCTATTGGCCCTGAGGCTCTTACAACCCTAGCCAAGAATTTAGCCCATTACAGCGTATGTATCATCAGCCAAGAGGGTAGCAAACTGAGAAAATATATAATAAAATAATCCCAAATGTGGGGAAAAACATCTTATTCCAAGCTTTGTATTGTTAACTTTTCCCCTCCCTCATTGAAATGCCATTCAGTCTAGCTGATTTTACAGTCAGAAGCACCTTCCACTAGCCCAAATCAGCACTTAACCATTTCTCCTATGTATGGTAAAAAAAAAAACCTGCTGTAACCAGCATTAAATCCTTTATCTACATTTACAATGGATATAAAAAGTGTACACACCCCTGTTAAAATGCCAGGTTTTTGTGATATAAAAATTGAGACCACAGTCATTTCAAAACGTTTCCCACCTTTAATGTGACCTATAACCTGTACAATTCAATTGAAAAACAAACAAATCTGTTAGGGGAATAAATATAAAAAATAAAAAACGTACAATAAGCTGGTTGCATAAGTGTGCACACCCTTAAACTAATACTTTGTTGAAGCACCTTTTGATTTAATTACAGCATTCAGTCTTCTTGGGTACACATCTGCCATCAATTAAAGAGCCTCTAGTTAACCCCAAATAAAGTTCATCTGTCCTAGTAGGATTTTCCTCAGATTTACTCTGGTGCCTGCCACAGCAAAAGCCATGGTTCAAAGAGAGCTTACAAAGCATCAAAGGGATCTCATTGTTGCAAGGTATCAGTCAGGAGAAGGGTACAAAAAAGTTTCCACAGCATTGGATATACCATGGAACACAGTGAAGGCAGTCATCAAAAAGTGGAGAAAATATGGGACAGCAGTGACGTTGCAAAGAAGTGGATGTCCCTCCAAAACTGATGAAAAGACTAGATGAAAACTGGTCAGGGAGGCTGCCAAGAGACCTATAGCAGCATTGAAGGAACTGCCGGAATTTCTGGCAAGTACTGGTTGTGTACTACATGTGACAACAATCTATGTATTCTCCATATGCCTGGGCTATGGGGTGTGATTGCAAGACGGAAGCCTTTTCTTTACAAGACAAACATCCAGGCCCGGCTAAAATTTGCAAAACAAAACATCAGGGGTCTCAAAAGCATGTGGTAAAATGTGTTATGGTCTGATGAGACCAAGGCTGAACTTTTTGGCCATGATTCCAAAAGGTACATTTGGCGCAAAAACAACACTTTGTATCACCAAAAGAAAACCATCTCCGTGGTGGTGGTGGCAGTATCATGCTTTGGGGTTGCTTTTCTTCAGCTGGAACTGGGGCTTTGGTCAAGGCAGAGGGAATTATGAACCGTTCCAAATACCAGTAACTTTTGGCCCAAAACCTTCAGGCATCTGCTTGAAAGCTGAAGCTGGAGGAATTTCACCTTTCAACATGACAGTGACACCAAGCATACATCCAAATCAACAAAGGAATGTCTTCACCAGAAGAAAATTAAAGTTTTGGAATGGCCCAGCCAGAGCCCAGACCTAAATCCAATAGAAAGTCTGTGGAGTGACCTGAAGAGGGCTGTGCACAAGAGATGCCCTCGCAATCTGACAGATTTGGAGAGCTTTTGCAAGGAAGAGTGGGCAAATATTGCCAAATCAAGATGTGCCATGCTGATAGACTCCTACCCAAGAAGACTACATGCTGTAATTAAATCAAAAGGTGCTTCAACAAAGTATTAGTTTAAGGGTGTGCACACTTGTGCAGCCAGCTTATTGTACATTTTTTATTTTTTGTATTTTTCCCCTAACATATTTGTTTGTTTTTCAATTGAATTGTACAGGTTATAGGTCACATTAAAGGCAGAAAAAAGTTTTGAAATGATTTATTGTGATCTCATTTTTTTATATCACAAAAACCTGGGATTTTAACAGGGGTGTGTACACTTTTTATATCCACTGTAAGTCTGTGTTTGCTATTTGTGGGAAAGAGCCCGTCAATGTCAGTGACCTGTTTGTTTTAGTATAAGGCTGGGGGCAGCCTGCAAAAAAGTATACCAACATCAACAAGCACTGAAGTGGCTAGAGAGACTGGGCATGCGGGATTACGAGATGAGAGTAAGACTTGGAAGTTTGGAAGGCAGGTTTTTATTTTCTGCAGCTGTATTAATTGACAAATTCCTGTTAAATACATCTGTGGATGCCACAGATCAGTCCCCTTGTGTTTTTGCAGTTGAATTGTGCAGATTCTTTTACATTACCAGACAATATTGCTTTGCCCGATAGATTTATCGTTATCACCCTTACAATATATTATTTCTTTTAGTTAAGCTACCGATTTTCTTTTTGTATGAGCCCAACTGACTCCTTAAAATCTATTCTTTTGCTGGGGATTGCTACTCGGCTGGTCTTAGTGTTGCAGGTGCCTGGACCATTGTGTTTTTTTTTTTGCCTGTGTAGAACTGAGTTAATGAAAAGCCTAAAGTGATATCTTTCTGTCTGATACAACCAAAGGAAAAAATTAACAAAACACCAAAAAACACAATGGCTAGTGGTATCAAATCTATTTAATGGTAAAACCGTAAACACTCCTAGCACCTCGGCTTAAACAATCCTTTACAGAGTGTAATATATCATAAAAACACACAGCTTATATACATTCAGTAAATTAATTAAACAATTAAATAATCAATTAATTGTTGATTTTGTTGATGTTTTTCTGTCATTTAGTTTTCTTCAGCTTCAGTAACATAAAATGTAGTGTGGTAATGTTTGGCTGCATACGTCTCACAAAGAGCTGGACAAAATGTAATCCCCCATCTTTGTAATATGTAGTTTGTTGTGAGCCTTTTGCAGTGTGGAGGGTGCTAAGTTAACACACAATAATAAAACAGAAAATAGCAGTCGATTTCTACTACCGTTTACTATTTTCTGTTTTATTATTTTGTGGTATATATTTTACAGTTCGATTTTTATTCGTGAACACGGTGCTTAACATATTTCAAGGTGTGGACTTAACACCCTCCACACTGCAAAGTTTCTGCTTGGCTTGTTTTTGACCCAGTATAGGCTGCATACTGGGTTTTCTGAGACTTCAAGGGATACCACAGATTTTTCTTTTTGTATTTGTGAGCATTTCTTCCCTAAAAACTGGCTCACTTCCTTTTTAGTTGATTAGTTGTCTTAATTTTTGGCACAAAGTAAGGTGAGTATATTATGTCACAGTAATGGCTGCATACTGAATTTCTCAGAGAGCTGGATAAAGGTTGACCTTTACACCTGTGCATTGTATAATTTGTGAACATTTATTGCCTTTTTATTTTAAATAGAATACATTGTTGTGTGCAGTCCGTATTTTATTCATGCATCATTTGGGTAAAGTCATTATTTTTTAAGAGAAGTAATGTTTGTGCAACCTATATCTGTTTCATTTGTGTTTCTGGTTGCACCTGTAACAGTTAGGTGGATGCTATGATTGGCTACTTGGATGGGAGAGAATGAAAGAATGAGTGATAGGATTAATGAGAGAGTCAGTGAAACTAAGGATGAGGGGGAATGAGTGTGATAAATAGTGACTAAGAAAACGAGTGAATGAATGAGAGGCCAGTTGGGAGAATAAGTAGGGGAAAGACTGAATTGGTGGATGAAAGAGTGAGAAAATGTTTAATGAACATGAGAGAGAAAATGACTGAATGTAAGAGAATTGGAGAATGAGACAGGGAGGATGATAGTGAGAGGATGACAGAGTGAGACTGAATGAGTGAGACAAGTGATCGAGAGAGACGAAGGACGAGACAGATTCAGGATGAGAGACAATGAAAGAGAGAAAAGGGGATGAGAGAGAGAAGATGGAAGTGAGAGGAAGAGAATGAATGAGAGAGAAATGTGAGTGTGACAGAATGGATAAGAGAGTAAAAGAACAAATGAGAGACAGAGAACAGTTTGGTGAGAAAATGAGTGGGCGAGAGACAGTGAAAGAATAAATGAAAGGGAGAATCTGGGACTGAGATAGTCCATTGTTCACATAACAGCATTCAAGGTATCGTCTCTGCACATAATAGTATTCAGGTTATGTGTGTAGAATGGCCCAGGTTTTGCCAAGTACTTTTTTACTTTGTTTTTCATAAACTTTTTGTAGTTTTCTGACAAGTCATTGAGGACTGCAGTCACTAAATAATGGAAATATTTGAGTTTCAGATGTCCTATCCCTTAGAAAAATGCATGTTAATGTGAAACCTGCTATTCAAGCAATGTTAAAAATATTTAAAATGCATTCCTTGGTATATATATCTTTGTACCTGATTGTTGAGATAAGAGGCTGAGAGCTGTGATTGTGAGATGTGAAAGCTGCCTATGTAACCATATCTATATTGTAAAAAATAAGGCAATGGGGATAGAGGCACATCTTTGAACAGCAAGATGATTATTGTGCTTTAAAAAGAGGAGGAGGCGTTTGTTTATTTTGGCCAGAAGTCTAGGGTGTGGAATTGAGAAAGGTTCTAGAAATTGTTGTTAGCACTTTTTTCCTTATAGTAGATGAGACTGAGGTGGAGAATAGAGAGGGGATGAAGTTCTGATGTATTCTTAGAAATCCAAAGGTGCTACATGGAGTTTTAACAGTATGAAATGTGAACAAATAAAGATGGGGAATCTTAACTGGCACATAGCCACCAAACAGAAAAAAATATATACAGGCAGACTGTGAAGTAAGTCTGTGTTTGTTTGGGGTGTTGCCTGAGGTCCAAACAGAAATACAATGAGAGAGAGAAGATAAGGCAGTCAGAGGGCCAGATGCTCTTAATGTCCTTCTGTCCTGATTCCAGAAGTCCTGCACTCATTGTATGTGACTTATTCCCCTGTAAGGCCTTTCTTTAAACAGGCCTACTACTGGGACCAAACTCCAAAACACCTGCTGATCAGTTACTCTGAGAGCGAGTCTTTTGGAATCTGGGACAGAATGTGATAAGCTGTGTTGTAATAGCATGTCTGAGCTGTTTACAAGTTTTGTTGAGACTAGGTGACATGATCTGGATTCAGATTTGCCTCTGCCTGTGTTGAGATCAGTGGCTTTTTGAGAAAATATGGTGGACTATAAACACTAAATATTCACATTCATTATAGTTACATTCCTCTTTTACTTCAGAAAATGCATTTTGATGTGAGTTTGCCTAGTTTGTAAACTGTAGCACCAGTAAGTGTGCATGATCTAGGAACTTTTTTTGGCTATATCCCAGTTTCTTGGCAAAATTAGTCAAGATCTATGGTTTGTTGTGCTTGTATGTAAGTCTACTTTTATAAAATGGTACAGAGGATGCATGAATGAAAATGTATGGAGTGTAAAATGCACAAAAAAAAAAAAATTCCTTTTAACAATCCTTTTTATGCAGTACTGGTTGATACTGTACTGTAATGAAACAGTGTTTTATTAGTGACATACTGCACTTGTGAACATTAGCAGTCTATATAAAGCATTATTATTATTATTATTTATGTAACTTGCATACCATGTAATTAAGCACATATGCACTTTCTCTGACCCACTGTGCATATAGCTGAGCAGTAAAATCTTTTATTTTATAAAGTACTGTAGTATACAGATTAGGACTGGATATTCTTTCAGATTTGTCTACACATTTAAACGTCTTATCATAAGAATTCTGGATATAGCCAAAAATAAAGATGGTGAGGTTAGGACAAAGGCTCAAAATCAGAGACAGATTTTATATATTAATCTTATAAATTTAGAAAATTGCTACAGTAACAGATTTTGCATTAGCATGCATTTTCTTAACGATATGACTTCTGAATCTCCAATACGTGGCATTACTTAGTGACTTTAGATACTGATCTGCCAGAAAACCATACATTCAGAGGAACAAAAACTGTGAAGCAGAAATCTGGGTATTCTACAAAATTCTGAATACTTCAGAGATTAATCCTACAATGTACACCTTTTCTTTAGAGGAAAGTGGATTATAAATGTGGAATGTGTCTGTTTTTTTTTTCTTTTTTAATCCCTTTATGGTTTTGCAATGAGCAGTACTGCAGCAAGCTGTATTTTTTATGTTCTGTAGTCCACATTGAGAGTTATTGTGACTTCTTAGTCTCCTGCTTATTTCGATGGTGAGGGTTTTTTCTCAAACCTTCACACCACCTTTAAGGTCATGAAGCATATACTTGCCTGCTGTCTTTCTTTAAGTGTGTTTGCTGTGCTGCCAATGTTTTAGGGGCCTTAGGTCTTGACTTGATATAGTTTCACCCCAAACACAAGGTCATTGGAACTTGCTCTTGCAGGTTTACTAGAAGGGGCTGCATACAGATGTGAACATTTGGCTTTGTCATTGCACTTATGGAAGGCATTGACTTATGGATAAACAGGTTCTCTTTGTCTAAATGGTGGCAGATTTAGGGTAGCAGTGTGGCTCACTGATTGATGTATGTACATCTGTGGGTGTGGCATTTGACCCTAATATCTAGGTTCAGTATGTCTGTGTGGATTTTGCCTGTTTTCCATGCCTGCATGTTTTAGTTTGGCAGTTAACACTGAGGATTAAAGCAGTGAACTATTAATGAGCTGCTTCCTGTAGTCCAGGGTTTGAGTCCCTCAATCTCTATTTGCCTAGTCTGTGGCTGAACAAATCAGTTAACTAGACGGTGCTCCAAGACACTTAGCAAACTGGACTAGGCTGACTCAGTGGTCTTCTGGACTGCATGCTTATTAAGTACTTGTGAACCTGTGATTTCTGTACAGGGCAGTGCTTCCGGAAGTTGCTAGCCTGTGATTTCTGTAGTTTGTATATATGGGTGATTTTCTTTCCATATCTTTTAATTTGCACTGATTACAACCCAGTCAGGTACTTCACCAACAGCAGATTTCCTTGTAGGTATGAATGGTTGCCTTACACACAATTAGTAAGACATTGTGTGATTGAGGTTCTGTGGTGGCATGCATTGTGCGATTGTGGTTTAGAGTGGAAAGGTGACTGCTTGAGGTGAATGGTTTCAGTAGTTATGTTTCTACTTTGAGTAATATGGAGCTTTTTGTGGTGAATGGTTTTGACCAGCTTCCAGTTAGACTGGAACAGCACTGCTTGCTGCAAATGACTTAGTATACTAATGTTAAATAAACCAATATCAGAGCATTGTACAGCACACCCAGTAGTCAAGAGAAATTTTTAAGTGGGTCATTAGCATATTAATCACCTATGAACTTCTGGTGGTATAGATGAATAAAGTCATTACTATGGACTACACAAACCAAGTTCAGTTAGTGTCCCAGCTATTTCATGGAGCTTGCAGAGGATGGTGGACATGCCCATGAGGGAGGGAGGGCGGTGCAGAGCTGATCATGCACTGCCACAGTCCCTTGGAGGGCAGGTGACAATGCAAATGCACAAGCTAGGGGTGAACATTAGAGTTGCCAGAAGCATAGTAAGGGTGGGGCAAAGGGGAGCAGCTGCCCTGGGTGTAAAGTGTTAGGGACCATGATTGAGAAGTGTAGTTTCTGCATTCTTCTGGTATAAAAAGGGTTTAAAAAAAATAACTCTAGAAGCCTTTTTTTTTTTGGTCCTTAAAGAGGTGAGGGGTTAGGCCACTGCAAATGCCATTACCGTTAGGATACCAAGGAAGGATCCTTTCATAGCTGTCTGAACAACAGCCCCTCTGAATACTGCTTGTTGCTGTGGAGGGCCTCCATGCTACAGGTGAACAAATGAGCTGCATCCACCTGAGGAGGACTTCATTGTTAGAGGCACAAGGGCAAAAAGTACATAGAAAAAAAATAAGTAATTTCAAACCTAGCTGTTTTATCCCAATGTAATACCATAGATACTCTAGTCAGTATCCAGGATTGACTGCTATTTAGTCCACCATGAAATGGATAGCTGTAGTCCCATTTTGTTCATGGATGTGCAGCAAATTCATTAGTCAATTATATATGGGATTAGTGATGAGCATAGAGGGTTCTTTGCTTTTTTGCGCGATGATACCTTTGCTAGAAGAGAAGGGAGGTATACTAGATGGTCTCTGAAGTTTAAAATTTCACATTTCAAGATTCACTTGGAAACAACTGTCTTGTATTGACCAGTGCATCATGAATACATAAGTGGGACTTGCTGTACTTAATCTAACTCTGATTGGAATTTAATGGAGGCATTTGCATGTCTGAAAAGTAGTAGTAGGTGTACTAACATTAAAGTTCAAACAAAACCAACATTAAAGTTCAAACAATAAAATAAATGCTGCTGAGTGCAGTTGAAATCTGACAAACTAAACTGTATTTAAGATTCTCTCTCTAAAAGCGTGATAAGATTCTTTGGACTTGAAATGGCAACCCTTGCTGGTGGTTCATTTCCATACCTTTAGCATAATGGGCTCTGCATATTTCCATGTACGTTTTCATGAATTGTAATTCCTTTTGTGTGCCGTATGTAAATGCAGTCCTCTTGCAGCACCAGGGTAAGGCATTTATAAATCCTAGCGCCTCTGGTTTTCAATTAAGTGAATGTCCCCAGATGGTATTTAATTATTACATTATGTTAAAAAAGTACAATTTATCTGATGAGAACTCCATAATGAATGAGGGGTTCTGCAGGGCTGTACAAGGCAGCAATCAGCTACTACCAGAAAATATGAGGGGGGAGAGAGTGACAGTGCATAGACATTTGTTAAGAAAATGATATGGGGGTCAGACTAGGAGGGAGCTCAGGATTGAAGATGAGCAGTTACCTTTGGTCCCCACCAGCTTTATGAAATTATGAGACCTTGGGGGACCATCTGCAGCTCAGAATATGAGCTATGACTATTCACAATAGCATATTTACTAGCAGTATGTGGCGCTTTTAAGTTATCAAAGGTGGTGGCACAATGCAGTAAGGGCAGGACACCTTGGGCATTGTAGCTAAAGGGTTTCATGAGGGGTTTTGATTGCATATGGGTGCACATTAGGAAGAGTAAGATGGATCAGATGGGAAAAGAAAATTGGCAAACTATAAGGGGCCCTCACTGAGCACTAGATATGACATGGGTTTACTGAGAACCAATATGTGTATGACACCTCAAAGTGATAGTGGGGCATCCTGATATCTTTGGCTGACCTCTAGGGGAAAATGATGTTACTGATTGTTGAGCCTGAAAGTGAAAATTGTATATTTATTACAGCATTTTGTTCAGAAATTAACAAACGTGAATCTAATGTGGTCTGATTATTATGTAGAGAATGAACTTGAGTGGAGCTAGAGACAGTATAGCCATAGAAAGAGTCAAGATTCACACTAACAGCTTTGTTAGGGGGATAGTAAGGTCATTGGGGATTGGACTGTAGGGCAGCATCCATGAATCAATGTAAATGCACCCAAATTTTGTAGATGGGACAGGGTCTGTTTGCCTGAGCTGGGTTTGGCAATATTTATACAGGACCCAGAAAATGGCCTTATAGGATCCCCTACCATTAGTGCTTGGGAAAGTTGACGAATTACCTTCCTGTGGTGGAAGGGCAGTCTTAAAAGGATAAATATTTAAATATTAAAAGAGGTCCTTGATGGTGTGATAGCAAAGGTTAGGATAGCATGGCCTTCCTTTTGTCAGGCTGCAGTTACCCCAGAGCAGATTAGGGCCCTAAAGGTAGGGTAGACAAAGCACATGCTTTACTGTCTGGGACCCACTGTTTAGTGCTGGCAATTGCTTATTCTACAGACCTTTAGACTCTGCGCCAGTTCTAATTATGGCTGCTGTTTAATGCTCATGAGACAGATTGGCACAACTGGTATCCACCAAAGTACTGCTTTCTGTGCACATTGGCAATTATTGCTCATGGCTGAATACAACAGTAATGATTGCACTAATTTGACATACGTTTGGCATTGAACTGATATTGAATTGATGACTGCATTTAAGTGACAAATAACTGAATTTGGTTTTGGGTTTGATATAATGGTTAAGGTGTTTACCTTAAAGAAAATGTACAGGGTTTGATTCTTACCTTTGAAAGGGAAATTAGTTAGGTGAAAAATGGCACACAAATGCAGATAGGCTAATATTTACCTATGAATGATTATTTTCTGTGGTCTGCAGGTTGCCATAGATGGTCATTCATCTTTTTTATTTCATTTGAGTACTTGGACAGTGTATTGATGGTCAAGCACTTGAAACTTGATTTTAGACAATTGACCAAAAATTACTTCTGTCAGTGTCGGTCACTACAAAGCGTTAATTCCTTCCTGCACACACACACTGTAGTGTTTTTGGAATTTAAATAATACATTTTGCTGTATCCAGGGACACCATGTGCTGGTGGATTTTCCCATTAATGAAAATGGTAATCCTGCAGTTTATAGTTCCTTTAAAATTCTATTTTAAACACTTTTTTATAGTGACTGCAGCATCATTTGCATGGACTAGATTGAATTAGCTGATTTACACTTGCTAGCTTACTTAGGAGCTATGAGCATTCCAGTTATTTATTGAGAAGGTTCCATTTCATGAATTGTCAAATGTTGTAAGTGGGATGTGTGTGTGTGTGTGTGTGTGTGTGTGTGTGTGTGTGTGTGTGTGTGTGTGTGTGTGTGTGTGTGTGTGTGTCCTTATATGTATATAAAGAGAGAGAGAGATGTGTTTATTTTACACTGCTAAGATTTGTCAGTGTTTGCTATACTGATTCTCTGATCTGCTTTTGCTATTGATCAGCAGAGGTTCTTTTTTGGATGTTGATGTTTGTTTGTTTGTGTCTTTCGGCTTTTCCCGGTTAGGGGTTGCCTCAGCGGAACTCCGGTCCGCTAATGATTAGTAGTGGATTTTTACGTACCGGGTTACCAGCCCTGATGCACAACCTTCAATGAAGGCATGCCCCATTCACGTATGCCTCCACACAGAAGACACTCTAGCTGAGAATTGAACGGGACAACATCTTGGTATGAGGCGACAACGCTACCGCAGCACCAATGGTGTTTATTGTCTGGCTTTGTTGTCTTCCTGCTGCATGTTTTACCTGCATTTTGTTTTGAGCCTTTCTAGTTCATGTGTTTGCTGTATTGCCTTTGTCTTGTTCCTTCTGTGTGGACACAGCATAAATAGGCACATGGCAGACTATGAAGATGACCGCTTAATCATAAAACATAATGTGGTTTCTTACACCTGCATATTTAACCCTTTTATATAACGTCTGTCTGCTTTGTAAGAATGATAACCCACTGCAGGTGTAGATGTAACTACCTGCCCATGTTTGTCAACATTTGTGTAAACACACAAATAATAAGTGAAAGTAAGTAGACAATTGAAAAACTATCTTGGGCAGTGTTTCCTATTATAGAACCTAACAGAGGTAGGCCTGGTGGTTCATGAGCTGTGTATCAATTATTGTAAACCTTGCATTTATTCATTAAGTTATTTGTTAATTTGGGGTGCTTTTTGTACAGATATTGATTTCTCTGTATGATTTGTGAAGGTACAATGCACCTGTTGTATCATGGCATTTAATGGTAATGTCTTGAGCATTACAGAATTATATCTATGTGTTTTGTGTGTGTACTTTTCTTTGGCTTATTCCTCTGGTACAAATATCAAACACAGGCACACACTTTAGCTTGTCTTAACCCTGCACTGTGTTTGTTCTTTGTCAGAGCTTTATTAGTTTATTTAGTTAGTTAATTTATGCGTGTTGGTCCTGTGCGCTCTGTTTGCTTCATGGCATCCTTTTAGTGAAAAAGCATTTGTTGCCGTGATAGACCGGTTCACTAAGTTTCAGCAGTGATTTGTGTATGTATAGGTATATGTTGGTGTAAGAATGCCCTGTTAATTGAGAATATTGTTTGCTGGGTCACTGCAGATGTAGGGGCACTTCAAATTTCCTGACACCCACTGCAGTGCTGAGTTCTCTATATTTTTAGCACTAATTGTCTAACAGGAAGAATTTTGTAGAAGATTTCATACCTAGAAGTACTAGGAACTGAACTGGTCTATAGCTTCTTTGTGTTCAGCAGTATATTGACTTAATTCATTGATCTTTGTGGTGTCTGCATATGAGGAGTGTGCCTGACACTTAACATTTCAATGTGTAAATGGATGTGTTTTTTTTTTTTTTTTACTTTGCTTTGGCCTGTAGGCATATGCTAATCAGATTGCAGACTGAAACATCAGTGTAGATGAAAGCTCTGCTTCTGTTTGTTCTCTTTAGGAACATTTTTTTTCCATAAACCTTAATTAAAACAAAACTATTGGCCCCGAGTGTTTGTCTGCCTATAGAGCACTGTCGGAATTGGAGGAGCATGCCAATACTGAACATCTCACTTAGCCTTTGCATCATACCCTAGAGACCCATCCATCACCACGCTTTGTTAATAATGGTAGGGAGGGGTTCACATTTAAAGACTGGGCACTTACCTCTGAGGCTGGCAGGTCTAAACAAATGGACAGTTGGAGGATAGTTATATGTAACCTGAAATCTCTCTTTATAGAGCTGAGAGTGATAAAGCCCCATTGAAATTAATGAGACTTAAATTAGAATAGTACCTAATTTTATGATGCTAAATAAGGCCTATACGTTCAAACTTTGTAAGTTTTTTTTCTACCTGTCTGGTGGCTTTACTTCAGTGCTTGACCAAATTGATACTATAGGATTGCAGCAGACATTTGCAGTTTGGTAACTGCTGATAAAACTCGTCGGCTGTGAGTGCATTGTCATTGGGGATGGTAGAAAATCTGTAGTGGACTGGGTCCATGAATATAGTAAACTGGGATGTCCAGCAGCTTGTTGGTCTAACCTTTTTATTGCCTACGACTGTAAGTCTTATTAATTCTCACTGTTTCACCTGCAAGGGCTATGTTGATTGTCAAAGGAATGTTGTTTTGTTTCCTATATGCAGAGCTTTGCTGCAGCTGTCACTGAAGTATTGAGTCTTTAAGTTTATTTTTCTTTTCTGATGCATTCCCTGCATTCTGATACTCAACAGATTAAACAAACCAGATACGTATTTGTCACTTCTGAATATTTTTATACTACAGGCAGAGTACAGAAATAATGAAGTGTTAGGAAGCATACTGAATTGCAGAACTGTAAATCATGTGTGTAAGAGATGAATGGTGCAGATAGTTTGGTTGTTTTTCTGAACTGTATGAGATGGTGCTCTCTGTGAAGTATACTGTGTGTATATTCAGTAGTTGAAGTTAGATATAGAAATTAAGTGACTGTGGAAGTGAGTCATGTGATTGGTGTGGTAGGTTTTGTGTTCAGAAACTCGAGAGCCACCATGACTGTGACCTTTCTTCTGTGTCTGTACCAATGTTGACAGTTCATATATTAGGATAGAGCATAATATGTACCTGTGTGGACATGTCAACTAGTGTCTGCAGTGTGTCTGCATGCGTGTGGTGAGTTATGTGCTCATAATGGTTTGTGAATTGTTTGTTGGATTTCTGTCCTTTGGAAAAGTGTAGTTAAGTTTAACTGTTGTGGCAAAAAGAAAATTAGATTTTGCAAATCTGTATGAAATCAGTAAATGGCAGCTAGCTACAGTTTAACACACACACATTGCCATTCGGTACACACACCTGATAATTTACATTCAGGGCAGCTGCTCCCTTCATCCCATCCTTGCCACATTTCCGCATTTTCAATATGGTGCTGACATCTGTAATAGGAAATAGCATGTTCTACTAGTTTAGATGAAACCATGTTATTTTCATTTTTGACAACAAGTGGTTGGTTACCTACTTTTTCCAAGTTCTTCTCATAGGTACTTTGACATCCCAGGTCTGGGCCAGTAATCAAGAAGCCTTAATCCTCACCACTAACACTGGAGAGGGATGTTCACTTGGAGCAAAAATAGATGCACACAGTATTTCCAGATGCAGCTCTCTGCACCAACCACAATTTACCATAAGAGCCCACAGGGAACACACTCAGTCTGGGGGCTGGGTTTCCATATCTCTCTCTCTGTCTCAGGGCCCCCAGTAAGACTCCCCATTGGTACAGCTGTAGAGTTGAGCCCTCAGCCAAGTGTTCCAAGCCAAATCCTCCACACACAATCTTTGAGATTTGATTTTCACACACACGCACACACCTGGGAAAGGCTGGCAAAGATTTACTAGCTCTGCTACCTTTGCCCAGAGTACAAGGTAGTTATACTGCCACCAGCCAACTACTCTAAGGCTTTTACAAGTATACCCAATTATACGGAGTAAAATTAATACTAATACAAATGGCACAGTGTGACCAATGCAGCAAGGCTTTCAGGAGTGGCCACAGTGTCAACAAGTAAATACAATTACTCTCAAAGGTTAAAATATTCCTTAAAGTACCAGCCACAATGAAAAGTTTAAATATGTTTAGTAATAAATAGTAAAAGAACATGAAAATACTAAATATCTATTTACAATAATTACCAGAGTTTCAGCCACAGGAAATATTAAAAATGACACAGATTCTGGCCCAGAAATTGTAGTTTATTGGCTGTTTTGGCAGTCTTTCCATCTCTTTCAACTTTCTGGTTCTCCGTCTCATATGCTTACAGGTGATCTCTGGTTGACTTAGAAAGCCATGTCTGACCCAGGTCTGTTAGAAATGCTACATCTAAAAAAATACCAATCCCTCCGCACCACATGCTCCAGAGACCTCAACCTCATTACCACAATCAACAGAACGTACTAGAGGGGCAGGTCATAACCCAGAGACTGCCCATGCTATGGTTAGACTTCCCATACATGTCAAGCAGAGCATCTCACTGACCCTCTTCAAGAGAAATCTTGATGAGTGGATGGGAAATAGAAAATTCACCCCGGGGATAACTCCAGTGGCTCCACTCGACAGAGGCACTGGGAACTAGGTCAGGTGGCACGATGCCAGGGTAATCCTATGGCTAGGCTTGTAAAGGCCCCAGGGCCATTAGCCTAGTACACACCTATGATGGATAGATTCACACAGATACAGAAAAACAGTACTTAACTAATCTTACTATATTTTCCTAACTGATCTAAAGAATTACTCTTCCCTGGTTACTTACTAATGCAAGGCAAGTTGAAGTGGGTAAGTGGTCTTCCTTCTTTGTCAAGTTTCAAAAACAGACTGCCCTGACACTTCCCCTGGCATAGCTGTCAATACCTCGCATCATCACAGATATTCAAAAATGTCCATTTTTTTTTGTTTAAAATGGCTCTAATTTCATAGTGGTCTATACTAAACATTGTAATAAAAGATTGAAAATAATTGGCCCATTATCCTATTCGTGTGTTAGTAATCTGCTGGAAAATATCATTTTCATTGCTTAGCCAGATAAGGGGGCAATAAAAACATTAAACTCTTTTGGTATCACATCTTTGCAAATTTCATAAACTGGTGTACTGGGATAACCTCTTGCTAAAAACATACTGGTTAAGGTGTCACACTCCCTTAAAAATAAGTCCTCTTCTGACACCATCCTTGTCAAATCTACGTACTGGCCTTTAACAATTCTTTTTTGGTGAAAAGGATGGCAACAAGTGTAATGCAATAGGGAGTTTGAATATGTGGGTTTCCTAAAAATATTTGTAATAAACTTTTTCTTCTTGTAGTTTTTAATTATTTCTATGTCCAGGTAATTAATTTTATCCATGCTAGTTGCATAAGTTAACTTTAAAAATGTAGTAGTCGAGTTAACACCATTCATAAATTCAACAATACCATCCATCAAGGAATTCCAGACAATAAAATTGTCATCCAAACATTGAGTGTATAAAACCCATGACAGGCTACATGAATGGCTGAAAGTAAATTTCTTCTCCCATTGGAGCATAATAATGGTAGCAAATATGGGGGCACAAGAGGCCACCATAATTATTCCTTTAGTTTGTAGGTAGTATTTTCCCTCAAAAAAACAAAATTATTCTTTAAAGCTGTCTCCATCAATAAAACTAAAAATGCTAATTTTACTTTGTGAGAAATCTGTAGATTCAGCAAGAAATTCATGGAACCATTCAAGCCTTATATCGTGAGGAATTATGTTAAAAGGATTAACCACATCAGTTGTAAGGAAACAAAGGTCTTTGTTGTAGTTAACCTCTTTAAATTTCAAATTAATTAACAAACCATGTGTTGTTTATAGAATGGGTATGACTATAAAAAAACTAAATGAGAGTGACTTTCATAGCTCTGCGAACTTCAGCAACAAAAAGAATGGGCACCTTTAAATGTGGAACTTGTTCCCAATTTAAACATGTTTTGTGAAGTGCTGAGATATGACTTAATCAACACTTGGTAAAACATTCTTTCCAGTGTACTTTTTATTCTTTTGGCATAGTGTACATAGCAAAATGCCAGAAGTGGTTATGTCTTACATGGGTAAAAGAGAGAGAAAGTTAAAGGAGCGGATTTACGAACTCAGCATGACATTCAGCATTGTACGAACACATACAAAAACACCCCACTCATAATTTTTTTTATTTTTGGGGATGAAAAGAGCAGACAAAACACCACATTGAGATCCACGAAGTGAATTCATTGAAAACAAAGAGATGGTCTGGCAAATCAGACTAAATGCGTGTAGTTATCCAGGACTTAATGAAACTTTGATTGGCAGTATTTTAAAATTGAAATCTTGCATAATGTAATTTTACTTACTGATTTTTGGTTAACAGATCTTTGTTAAATTGATAGAGACTTTCTTATGTATTTATTTATTTATTTGGGAGCATGTGATTTGGCAGCAGAATTTAAAAATCTTTTAGTGTACTTGACTTAGTATTCTGATGAAGTCTTGTAGATGGCCAAAAGCACTCAGTTTCTTTTGGTGAATAAAACTTTGACTTTTACTTTGGATTTTCACTTTATTTGGTGGCTGGCTTCTGTTCTTCAGGAGAGAATTTACTGGCAAGTGTTTTTTGAGTGGATCCTGATTAAAAGTATCTATATGCAGAATGGTTATCATACAGGGGAGTAAAGCATCATATTTTGGTCAGTGTGAGTTTGAGCTTTTGTCATCAGATTTCTTATTTTGTCTGGTCCTGCTTAATGTTTCTAACCATAGTTCTTGTACTTACTTTTGTAATTTTCTGAATAGCATATGTAGATCCCCCTTTTTTAGGTTTGGTCCAGCTGATTCTGTTCCTTTTCAGTGAGCCTTTTTGGATGAACCCAGTTAGGTGAATGGCAACTTGATGAAAGGTTTTTTAGATGTGGGTATATATCTCCCCTCATCACCTTATTTGCTATAACTGTTTCATCACAAAACCTTAGTATAAGTTATAAAGCCAATTGGCGAGTGGTGGTTTGATCAGGACTCTCCGAGAAATTAGACGGACAGCCATCCACCATTTTCTCACCCTTTCAGATCCAAGTTCAGCCTATCACTTACCTGCATTCTTGTATTTAACTAGGTTATCCATGGTATTTACTAATTTGCATCACAGAATACTACAAAGTCCCCTTTCTTGTTCTCTGATTTTATTTAATTTTGACAATAGATCCCACTGACCCACTAGATTTTTTTCAGGAAAGACCTGGGGAGAAAAGAACTCCACACAAGTTATTGAAAATTAATTATGTAGTTGAGTATATTGCAGGAAAAGTAATTAAAAGTATTAAAGTAAGTCATCTTAAAATGTATGACAAATAGATGTAGTAGGTACGTACTACTTAACTGTATTTGCTAACACTTGTTTTATATTATACTATTACCCAGTTAATTGATGCTGAAGCTTAATTATAATTGCTAGCTTCTATTCTCTGTGTACTTATCTAATTTTTTTTTATATATTTGGAGCTTTCCTCCCTGGGTCCCCAGTGAAAATGGGCTTCTACGTATTCAAACTTTTCCCAGTCAACAAATGTGAAAGAAACAAATAAATAGTGGACCCTGGAGAATTTTATAAAGGAATTTTTCATCAGGAGAGTATTGAGCTCATATTTTGCATTTCCATCTCTAATTTGTTCAGCTTTTATAGATACAGCATCTAAAATTATATAACCTTAATGCTGATTCCTTTTGTACCCTCCATTACAGTTACCTTTTAATAAAAGTTTGTGTAACTAATGTTTTCACAGCCATTTTATGCAGGGGTATCTGGTACTCTTTACTTGGAAAATAAAAATTGCCAGCCATAATAGTTTCTTTTCAGTAGCATTGTAATTCAGCATGGTTCCCTTTTTACTTCCACCTTTTGACTTCTCTCATCAGCTGTACTGTAGCTCTCCCTTGCATTGCCATCTTCTTCCAACGTGTGTTTCATCCTTTTCCTGCATATGTTACTTCATCTCCCTTCCTTATTATTCCCTTAAAATCTTGTATCCATATCTCACCATTTCATCATTCCTGTCCTCATTGTCTGACTTTCTGTAATCCTGCCAGTTTCCACGTTCCATTTTGAAGAATTGACGGGCAGGTCATTTTATTGTTGCTATGTCTTATTACATAGTGCTATGCTGTAACTTGGAAGTTTTATACCAAGTTATCCTCTGGTTAGTGCTCTCTCACTTCTTCAGTTGTTTGCATATGTTCTATTTTGTTTATTTTCTTTATGGCCTCCACAGTAAAACGCTTGCACTTCATGCTGTTCCTAGTTTATCTTTGTGTTACAAAATCTTGTACGTTTCCATTTTTATGGAAATCATTCCAAATCTGGACACTTGAGCAAGTAGTGTAGATCCAGCCTTAGCTGAATATTGTACAACAGCTGCATGGGTTTATGCTGTTAAAGCAGTTAACCCCAAGAAGGCTTTTGCCCCAACTGCAGAATGGTTTGTGCTAAAATCCTATGATCAGACCTGAACCTTTTGGTATTTTCTGTCTTTTTCTCTCTACTCTCAGCTGTGTAGCATGTTCTTCTGGAGTGTTTTTTTTTTTTTATCCATATTGCCTGAGCCAATTCATAATCCCCCACCATCTGTAGGGTATGACCTTACTTCCTTCTCTGGCTATCATCTGTCCCACTGTTTCACCACAGAACACTCTCGTTGTGAAAAACAAGGGGCAGGTAATGTTTCATGGCTCCCAAATTAAGCTGTTGTCTATAGCTTTAAAAGGATTCATCCCTGTACTTTGTTCCATATGGTAGTTTACATATGGAACCCAGCAAACTACTCATTTTGTAGGGTACACATGATACTGTGCATGTGTAATCCATCCAGATTCCACTATTATATTCCACCATTTGCTATGACCCCTAATCTAGGTATTAGACTCACAATATCATCTACATCTTTGACTCTGAAAGGGGAGCTGGTCTTCTGTTCTCTCCTTCCTCTCAATCCCAACCTTACAGTAGACCATTGCTGTTAAGTAAAACAGATTACTAGTCGGACCTACCAGTGGATGATTCGCCACTTCCATGATGGCACAATGGCAAAATAAAAGTCCTTAACTTTGTTGTCTTTACCGCTGAATTGTAGCTGCTGCCTTCCCACACCATTGTCTACATCTGTCAAAGTACTCTTGCTGACATTACCCACAGTCCTTTTAGAAGTATCCCTACTGACATTACCCACTGTCCTCTTTGATTAATGATATGCCAGTCCAGTTAGCCAGTAACAACAAAAAAGGATTTTATTAATGAAACTATATTTATTCTGATGGGCAGTCCACTTCTAATCCTGACTATAAGTTAATGATGGTGCCCATTTCCCATAAAGATTTGGGAAGAAAAGCTCACAGTAAAGGTATGGTCACAGAATTTGTTAAACACTGTAGTATTCTCTAATCACAAAAAGAAAAGAAGTGCATAGTGACCTTGTACTTCTAAAAACTGTGGAAAAGACCAGACAAAGAACTAGAAAGAACATAACTACTGAGCAAACTGACTGCATGTGTAATGCACTAATCTTTCCTGATCAATATATGTAAGCATAATCGCAAAAGACTGTAGTAAGAGAAAAGCAGCCACCTTTGGGAGAAAAATCCAAATCAAAAAACAACAAAAGGATCTCTGTTTCCCCCATCCTACCTCCTACAGCTGAGAGACTCAACCCTGCTACTTAAACATATTAATTCTAGGCATTGCTGTACCTTAAGAAAAGGAGAAATCCTCATGATCCTGCAGTGGCGATCTTAAAGTTAAAATCTTGGAATCACACATTTGTGATTGCATATGAATGATTCACTATGTAGTGCATTGATTACAGGGCTGGAATATGAGCAAAGCAGGTTAATACCTTGTGGAGAGAAAAGAGAAAAGACACGCAGGTCTGCAAATTAGTAATAAATCTGAATAATAATAAGGGGTGTGAGGTATGGAGAAGAGGTGTACTATAAAAAGAAAAGCTCGAGGTAAGAGAGAAGATGCCAGAATGATTCAACAGTTCAGGTAGTGAAAAAGGACCAATACCCATCGCTGAGTGTGGAAGAAAGAAGAGATACTTCTGCTTCATTTTATGTCCTAATTTTGCACATTCAGTTCATTTTTGGAACCACTTTGCAGTGCAGCTTTTGAAAGCAATGTGGTTCACATTCTTTGCCATCAAAAAGGAGAGTGTGCAAACTGTAGAGATATAGAACTTGTGCAAACATTATCAAAAGAGTTTAAACTCCGCTCTACAATTAATCTTGAGTTATTAGAATGATATGAGTGGCATCTAGACATTTGAAGCAATTTTTTAGAGGGAGGTGGTAATGTTGTGTGTAGAAGCTTAAATGCAAACTTGGACATACAGAATAAACTGTTAACATTTTTTCAAGTTTTTTAAGCCTCAGAGTATGCATGTACAATTTGATGCATTTTTTCAGAATTTACTGCTTTGTAAGTCACCGTTTGGAAAATTTGGAATATAGAGTTAGTTATTGTATTGTGTCTAACCTCCATTAAAACTAATTCATTCATGGCATCTGCTAAAAAACAAAAAAAGGGGTGATATGCTGTGATAACATATTTTTCTTATGTGCTGATCTGATTGTTTACCCCAAGATAGAAGAGAGAGAATTATGATGCTGTGAGAGCCATGCATTATTCTTTGAGTGTACTTTCCTACTGATGTATTGCTGCTTCAGGCAAATTATCAATTTTCTATGAGTCTAGACAATGCCATCAATAGGTATTAAAGCAAATAAATATTTTTGTGCAAAATCTGCTGAACTGTATTATGAAGGTGAAGAAGAACCAGTAAAGGCTTATATAAATAACTAATTTCTTAGATGTGTAAGCATGACTGAAAACTTGATGTGTTCATAGGTGTACACTAGTCTAACCATTACTGGGCCCTTTATAAGCATAGCCAAGCATCCTAATTGTATCTGGCATGTTTATGTGCATTACAGTTTGTTTTAAGGGGTACCTGTAAGCTAAGACAAGATTTACTTGCTGCCTCTGTCCATTAAAGACACAGGCGCTCATCCTGGGGTATATTTCTGATCCAGTGACCTATGTTTCTCTTGAATAGGGTTAGAGAAGAGCTCTTCTTCATATAGATGGGAAGCTTGTTCTAGAGAGGGAGAATTGTTTTTGACAAATACCTGTCCCTCCGACATGTCCTATTTAAGTTACAAGCAAAGTTTAAATCCCTAGATTGAGTGATTCTGATGCTATTTGTTTTGCAGATATATAAAAGGTCCATCAGTGTGGGATCCGTGGATGCCTTGTATACCAGACATAGAGTTGTTCTCAGTAATATGTAGAAAACAGAGTATAGTGCTAGGGCTTTGAGGTTATCTGCATAGGACATGCTGTCTAATCCATGTATTGTTTTTGTGAGGAATCTGTGTGGATTTTATGAAGGGGTCATTGTATTCAGTGGGGGGCCTGATGAGGGCTGAATACAGTTCAACTGTGACTTCCTTGGACCTTCATGTCATGCCTCTGCTTACAGATTGAGCAACATATTCTGTACTACCTTGGAAACATGTTGGTCAAATGCTAGTTTACTATCTACATGCATGGCCAAATCCCGAATGCTGCTTCAATTCTTAGGGGTGTGCCATTGATGAGATCATTTCTTTGAGTGGAAGAATTCCCAAAGGGTAATATTATATCTTTCTTGGCATTTAATTTTAAACTATTGCTTTGGAAGCCATCATTTGTCTGCGTTACTCTTTCCTGTCGGATGTTATCTTGGGGAATTCTGTGATTGCTTCTAGTTTGCATACTTGGTCAACAAGAGAACCTTGACATTGGCCTTGACTTCTGAGAAGTAGATTAAAAAAAATACACTCACCACAAAGCCCCAAGGGAGTCCACTAGTGACCAGCATCTTTATGGACTTGGCCTCCCCTTTTTCTAACTTCCTGGGTCCTATCTGAGAGCCAGCTAGCTGCCAAGTATGTAACATCTGGGCTTATAGTAAAGTAAAGTAAAACTTAATTGCCATTTAGACTGTACAACCATGAAGTGCACAGCTGAACGGAATTACGTTCCTTCAAGCTCATTGATAACACAACACAGACCATTACAACAAAAACACAAGCACGTAAATCACGTAAACAACATACACACACATAACACAGAGTCCCAGCCAACTGAAGCTCCATCTCCGCACCAGCAAAGACCCAGTCTAGTTCCACTGATCCAGCAAAACAGACATTCAGAAGTCTGGATCAGCTCACATCCAAGCAGTCCGGTCTCTACTATCCGTCCTCATCCAGGTCAGTGACCACAGTCTCCATGACCACAGTCTTAATCTACCATCCACTCCAACACCAACCTCATCTCCGCCAGCAGTGGTCCAGTTCCACCTTCACAATCCACTCAGATCCGGCACAATGCCATCCAGCACCCAGTCTCCACCATCTGCTCCTCCCTTCATGCCTCCCCACATACAGACCCGAGCAGCCACAACCAGGCCAACCACTCCAGCCAATTATGTCACTCCAACCACTCCAAACTACCTGAATTAATCCCAACAGTCTACCGTCCAACCAATCCAGCAACACTCTGGCTGCCTCCTGTCTACATCCAGCCACCAGCGACTCAAAAAAGTGGTCCAACTATGTAAAACAACAAAAAGAACACAAAATGAGCAATGGGAGCCAAAGAGGCCACTGCTGCATAAGATGCCACCATCTTACGTTCTTACGTTATGCCTATATCCATGAGTTGGTTTTCAGTTCTTGAGTTGGGGTATTGTATCAAGTGTCTTAGCTGCGTCAAGGTAGGCAGTATGCACTTTTTTTGCCCTCATCCATTGCCTTGGTAACCATTTCAAAAAATCTTCCAGGTCCAGTAGGCTTGATCTGCTCTTGAAACTAAACTGGATTGGATCTGGTGTTTGAAGGTTATTTATGTCCTTATTAAGCCTTCCATTTATGGGTCTGTAGTTCCTGGAGTCCATTGATGGCCCATCCTTGTGCAGCAGGATGACCATTGCAGTTCTGCATTCGTGTTTTACAAAGCCTGTTTGGAGGATATAGTTAAACAGTGACTCCAGTGGTCCTGAGGTCATGTTTCAGACTTTTGGCCTTATGCTCATGTTGGACCTGTCCCCTAGTGATAATTGGAGGGGGGGGTGGCTAGGGAAGAGGGAGCGTAAACTTGTAGCTGAATTTGTCTGCCAGCAGATTTGCTATATTTTTCAGTTCTGTGCAGGTGGCTCCATTTACAGACCATTCTCCACACTGCTGTGTGCTGCCTTTGAGGTTTTGGACATAGCTAAAACAAGTCTAGTGGTTGTCCTTTGACTGGGAGACTATCTTTACCTCAAATTTGGCTTTAATGGGCTTAGTCTGCCCTCTTAATTGTTTAGATTGATGAGAGTGTTTTACCATACTGGTTGTAGCACTTCCTTATTTTGGCTATGACTTTTTTTTTCTTTTGTTGTATAACCTGTTTGATTGGATTCCACCAGGGAGTTGTTTTTTTGAGTCAGCACTGGCCTTATTTCTGGTAGGCATAGCTGTCGCTATGCATTTATTGACATGATTGTACAGGGTTTATGTCAACAAATCTGCAATAGCAGCTGCGTTCTTAGTGTTGGGGGGGGCTTAAAAGTTTGGTGTTATTGCTTAGTAGTAGTAGGTTTGCCTTACAATAATTCCTAAATGTTACAGGGTTAGCTGGGGTCACAGAGTTGACTTTTGTTATGAATGTGACAGCTCTGTTGTCTGAGCATACCAGAAAGGTCAGTACACTAGAGAGAGAGTACAGCATTCTTCCATGTTTGTGAGTACCAGGTTGAGTATGTTTGCACCCCTAGTAGGTAATGGACTATCTGGTCCTAGGAGTTTGTGTTTACAAAGTCCAGGAATCTCTGGGACTGTAAGTTTGCAGTCATGCAACTATCCCGGTTTATAGTGGGGGTACTGTGATATGCTTGGATAAATAGTGCATATTTGTAAGTGGTAAGCTTTTGTTCAAATTTTTTGGTGTTTGCTAATTTTGATGATATTTCAGTTTATTATTTGTCAGTTTATTATTTGTCAGTAAACCTTATTTGCACATTGTATTTACTGCTTGTGAAGCTAATAGGACAGAAACAGTTGTACTCCTTTTTAAGCAACTGTTAAGTGGCTAGCATTGCTGCCTCACAGTTCTTGCTGTTGTACTTCAGCTCTTGAATGAGGTTCCATTTATGTGGCAACTTCCATGGCCTTGCTATGTTTAAATGGGTTTTCTGGTTTTTATATATATATATATATATATATATATATATATATATATATATATATATATATATATATATATATATATATATATATATATATATATATATATATATATATATATATCTGTATATATATATATATATATATATATGGGTCTACTTTAGTTGACCGAAACGCCAGTTCGCTGACACGCAAAACACAGAGACCAAACAACCGAGAACACACAATACCGATAACTCACAAAACCGAACACCATTACACCGACACACAAAACGTAAACTACACATTACACACAATTACATATCCACTAACCTTAACCCAAACCCTAACCCTAAGGTCCGACACTACAGCACACTTACCCTACCCGCACCCTAACCCTAACTCACTTAACCCACCCCTAAACCTAAAGTCCATCACTATCGCACACTTACCCTACCTGCACCCTAACCCTAACTCACTTAACCTACCCTAAAACATAAAGCCCGTCACTATCGCACACTCACCCTACGTGCACCCTAACTCACATAACCCACCCCCAAACTACACTCCGTCACTATCACACACTTACCTTACCCGAACCCTAAGTCCGACACTACCGCACACTCACCTTTCCTGCACCCTAACCCTAAATCCCTCACTATCGCACACTTACCTGTCCGCTCCCTAACCCTAAATCCCTCACAATCGCACACTTGCTGAGTCGCGCTCACACGTTCCCCATGTCGGTCTTTTGGCTGTCGGGATTTCACTTTGTCGATTACCTTAGTTTTCAGTCATTTGGTCTCTGTCTTCTGCGTGTCGGCGAAGTGGCGTCTCGGTCAACTCAAGTAGACCCATATATATATATATATATATATATATATATATATATATATATATATATATGTATATATGTATGTGTGTGTGTTCTGTAATTGACCTGTGACCTTTCTAGGAGTGGTAGTCTTCATTGCACCTATTGTCCCCAGAGATTGACTGGTTCTTTCACAAACCTAAATAGAATAAATCTTGTATTTGGAAAATATTTGAGTAAATAAATATAGAAACTGTTTTCCCCATAACACGACATTTGCTTTTAGATTACTGGTGTCTTAGTGGCTAAGGTTTCTGCATCACATTTTTATGGTTTGGTGATGTTCATCGTGTTACACTGCTGCAGTCATTACACTTGGGTTATCCTGCCGTCAGGCGGTCCTGCAGTCGGCCCGCGTTCCAAAGTCTTGGTCTGACTTCGGTTGCTGTCGCTTCTTCCCTGACGTCAGTGTGCCAGGGGGTATATAAGATGCAGCTGACTCCATTTTCTTCAGTCTTTCTTGCCGCGTGGTGCCCGATGCAAAAGCAGTTCGCAAGTGCCGGTCGGCTGACTCCTGAGATTTTCATTCCGAATCCAGAACAGAAGTCTTCTACAAAGCTAAGTACCCCATTGGGGAAACTTTTTCTTGCCTCAGACTGATGTCAGTAAAAGTTATTGTGGGAAGCAAATACCTCATAAGGATTTCCCTTCCTATTGTATCCCATGCCTAGGCCCAGACCACAACATCACTGGTTGTCAGTTTTGTGCTAGGTTTAACAAGCGCACTATTAAATGACTGTTTGATTTTGCCTGACATTATTTTGGCAGAAAATTCAATTACACCATGCCGTCGGAACTGCCGACGACTGGGTTACACAAAAAACGCAAAGACAAGGACAGGCATCCGAGGCCCAAAACTGACAAAGCCTCTTCTAAGCCAGTCGCCGGTTTTCCGGTTTTCAGCGAGGTGCCTTTGCAGCCCCTAATGACCGCTTCTTTGGAACCACAGGCCACCTCTGACTCCCAAGTGGAGATGGCTGGGCCTTCGGATATACCAGACTTGCAGCCTACCGAGATTAACCCTTCAGAGGGCTCCAGAGTAGCTGAACAACCCGCAGCTTCAGAGGGTGTTTTTAGGCCTACTCAGTTAACCATTAAATCTTCTGCTAAATCTAAAAAAAAACAATTTCAGCATTCACCAGGACAGGCCTCCATGCCTAAGAAACAGATGCTCAAAATGGCCGAAGTCCTAATTACTCTGATCAGGGGGTCCCACCCTCCTCCTGACAAAAGGCCTCCACAGGATGCAGACTATGACTCATCCGACCAGGTGTCCATCTCCTCAGATTCATCCTCAGACCAAGGATACTCTTTACCCCCTTATGAGGATTTTGATGCTGAGGGATCTATTCCTTCAGCCTCTCCACCAGAGGACTACTCCTTTGGGGAAACCTTGCATACCATGCGGGAGCATTTCCATCGAGAGGGCCAGGATTACTCAGAATCCAAGAAAAGGCTCAGAGATTTTCTTTTATTACCTCAACACAGACCCCTTGCTATTCCGTCAGTGTTAGATATTGTGGATGATGTGTATTCTGAATCCAGTTTAAATCCTGATTCTTTACCTCCTGCTCCAGTTAAGCCAGACAGATACTACAGAGTCCCTGACTCTCACAAATTCCTTTATAAAAGCCCTGTTGCTAACCCTGAAACTATTTCCCAGGGTCCCAAAGGGGTAAAGGCCTCTACAGCAAAACATCCAGTCCCCTCTGACAGAGATTCCAGAGCATTGGACAGATGGGGGAAGAAAGTATATACATCTGCAACTTTAGCAATGAGAGCCTTAAATTGCAAGTTTCACATGCTTAAATACCAGCAATATTTGATGTCTCAGTAGAAACAAAAAATGCTTCCAAATTCAGAGCTTCCTAATTATAAGGAAATGCGGGATTTATTGCATGCAGCTAAACAAGTGGGAAAACATACTTTGCAATGTGGTTTTGATTCCTTAGAGGCCTCCTTTAGAGCAGTAGTTACAGGGTCTGTCATTAAAAGACATGCTTGATTAAAAGAGCAGACTTTACCAGATCATGTTAAAGCAAAATTACTGGATGCACTTTTGCAGCAGTATGTTTTATTTGGAGTTAAGGCAGAAAAGTTATTAAAGAAAATGTAGGATAAAGCAAAATCTATGCACACGGTGAAGGATTTCTTACAGGTTCAGCCTCCTCGATTTAGTAGAAATTGGCCAACTAAGAATTGGTCCTTTCCAGTTTCAGACAAACCACAAAGGGGCAGATACAGACGTCCAAGAGGCAGAGGTCAACCACAAGGTACTTACAGGCCTCGACAATGGGGTGTTTCAACCCAGAAAGAAGGGGAAGACAGGCCTCAATCATATAAAAAACAGCCCCAGTGATTTCCCACTAAAGCTGCCAAACATCTCTCTCTTGGCAGCCCCCTGGGAGAAACTGGCACTTTTCAGTCACAATTGGCAAATGATCAACAAAGACAAATGGGTTCTCAATTTTGTGTCTCAAGGTTACAGGTTCCATTTTCACACTCTGCCAAGGTTAAAAAGAATGCCAAATCTGCCACCAAATCAATGGGCAGAGGCTCAAAGACAAATTACAGCACTCATAAACATGAGAGCTATTCAAAAGGTACCAACACAAGAGCAAGATCGGGGATTTTACTCAAGACTCTTTCTGGTTCCCAGAAAGGACAAAGCCTGGAGGCCCATTCTGGATCTTTCTTCTCTAAATACTTACCTGGATGTTCCAAAATTCAAAATGTTGATACTACAGCAGCAGCTTCCCATGCTGGGCAAGAAAGCGTGGCTCGTGACTTTGGACCTCAAGGAGGCATACCTGCATGTCCCTATCAGACAAAATTGCAGAAGATGCCTCAGATTCTTAGCAGGTTCAATGCATTACCAATTCTCTGCACTGCCCTTTGGCTTATCTACTGCACCCAGGGTCTTTACAAAATGCCTGGCACCAGTAATTGCATTTTGCAGACAAAAAGGAATTCAAATTTACTCATACTTGGACGACTGCCTTATTCAAGCAGAGAGCAAAGACATTCTTCTAAAGCATCTGGCATTTGTAAAAAGACTGCTAATTTGCCTAGGGTACACAGTAAACGAAAAGAAATCAAAACTAGTACCCTCACAAGAGATAATATTCCTGGGTGTCAGCTTAAATACAACGGCCCAGATGGCTTATCTCATGCCAGACAAGCAAGGACAACTGACTCAAAATTTCCAATTGATGGCAACAAAAACCCTATTCCCTGCAAGAAAAATTCTGCAGGCCTTGGGTTACATGGCATCTTTCATACTACTAATTCCATATGCCAAACTGCATATGAGGAAACTACAATGGTACCTAAAGAGTGTCTGTTCTCAACACTGTCACAGTTTGGAAACAGTAATACCACGTATTCCTTGCCTTCAACAGGAGTTTCGATGGTGGGCTCAAGCCTGTCACCTCAACTAGGGACAGCCTTTCACTCGACCCACAGCCAGACAAACACTTGACAACAGATGCTTCGGATTACACCTGGGGGGCACACATGGCAGGAAAATGTATTCAGGGCAAGTGGCCCGCAGAACAAAGGTATCTTCACATCAATCAAAAAGAGATGCTAGTTGTACAAAATGCCATTATAGCTTTCAAGGACCTTCTGCATCCAGGACAATTACTTCTAAAGACAGACAACACCACAGTTATGTGGTACATAAACAAGCAAGGGGGCACTCATTCATATCCCCTCTACAGACGAGCCATGACCTTGTGGAACACAGCTCTAACCTATCAAGTTAATCTGCAAGCACAATTTCTGCCAGGAGAGAAAAACACACTGGCAGACGACTTAAGGAGAAACATCATGGATCTGCACAAGTGGAAATTACATCCACAAATGTTCAGGATGATAACACAAAAATGGTGGAGCCTGGACATAGATCTGTTCGCATCCCCAAAGAATTGCCAGCTACAGAAATTCTGCACAAGGACTTACCACCCACAAGCATGGAAAGTGGATGCCCTCTCATTCAGCTGGAAAAACCTACAAGTATACGCTTTCCCACCACTACCTCTCCTTTCAAAGGTACTCGTAAAAGCCAGACAAGAAAGGCCAAAGATGATCCTGATTGCCCCAGACTGTCCACACCAGCACTGGTACCCAATATTAAAGAACTTAGCACAAGGACCTCCATGGATTTTGCCTCAAATTTCACAACTACTGACTCAGCAAAACAATCAGATACTTCATGGCCAGCTCAAGACTTTAAACCTGGCTGCATGGCAGATTCCTTAGTCAAGCAAACAATGCATCTCTCCAAAGCTGTTATGGATGTCATTCTGGAGGCCAGAAGGCCTAGCACCAGGAAAGCCTATTCGGATAAATGGAAGAGATTCTGTGCCTGGAACCAGGCTCACAGCCTTGACCCTCTTGTCCCAAATATTCCTCAGATACTACAATACTTGACTGAGATGCTGGACAAAGGCCTCTCCTTTTCATCCATTAAGATCCATGCTTCTGCCACCTCTGCTCATTACAGCACAGATCCACCAATTTTTTATCATCCTTTGCTAAAACAGTACCTCAGAGGGGCTAAAAACATAAGACCGCCCCGTAGAGCACCAACTCCAACTTGGGACCTCAACTTCATCTTGGAAAAATTAACTTTACCTCCTTTTGAGCCAGCTAACTTAGCAGACTTAAAATATATCTCTTGGAAAACTGCTCTGCTCCTGGCTATAACCTCAGCACGAAAGGTGGCATCAAGTGTGGCTCTAAACCAAACTATTCACTTGCCAACTTTTTATCCAAATCCACAGAATAAAGGGGAGAGACTACTGCATTCCTTGGACATACACAGGCAGATACGCTTCTACTTGGACAAAACGAAAGCTTTCAGGAAAACTGAGCAATTGTTTGTAACATATGCTGCAGGAACACAGGGAAAAGCAATTTCAAAACAGACCATTTCAAAATGGATAGGGCATTGTATACGTTTCTGCTATACACACCATGGGAAAACTGCACCTAACAGCATTAGGTCTCATTCCACCAGGGCAACAGCCACTTCAACTGCCTACCTCAGAGGAGTACCTACCAAGGACATTTTGGAAGCAGCAACTTGGAGTCCTGTACATACCTTCACCAAGCATTACCATCTGCCTCTTTACTCTAAATCCAGAGCTGGCTTTGCCATTGCAGTTCTGCAGGGCCTTATAGCCACCCCTGATGCCTTATAGAACCAGCCACCCTACCTCAGCTTTGGGACTCTTCCTAAGTGTAATGACTGCAGCAGTGTAACATGATGAACATAGTGCAGTTTTGTACGTACCATAAATGTACATGTTTGAGTGTAGACACTGCTGCAGTCCAGGTTACCCTCCCTCCTTCCCCTCTTACTTGCTGGTACTTACCCTAGTATTCTACCCTTTGCTACCTATGGGGGGGAGTATTTGCTGGTAACAGAAAGTATTTGATTGCTTTTCTTATGTACGTTTTATTAGCAATTTACATTGCCTACCTTTCTGGGAGCACCTGACATCTGGGATAAGAAAAACTGAAGAAAATAGCGTTGGCTGCATCTTGTATACCCCTGGCGCAGTGACGTCAGGGAAGAAGCGACAGCAACCGACGCTGGACCAAGACTTTGGAACTGGGGACGACTGCGGGACCGCCTGACAGCAAGATAACCCAAGTGCAATGACTGCAGCAGTGTATACACTCGAACATCTACATTTATGGTAGGTACAAAACTGAACTTTCAGTCACCTTTGGTTACTGTGTAGAATTTGTATGTTCTCACTCTGACAGTGTACTGGTTTGTAGCTGTCTTCTGAAAATGTACTGGAAGTCGCCTATAAATAATGGCCTAGCCTTACCCATGTTATCCGTTCAGGTCACAATTGAAATGTATCTGAGAAGAACACTTGCTAGCTTAACATTTAAATAAATTACATTGATAATGCATTTCCATGAATTATTCTGAAGTATTCTGAAAGAGGGTATGGCGAAAGCAGTGTTTTAGTTGCTTAATAAAACAATATTTAGATAAAAAAGAATGAAGTACAGTATGGTAAAATTGACAAGCTCTTTTATCAAGAACATGTTTTTATTTTATCAAGAACATGTTTTTAATGTTTTCCTAGCAAGACTTAGATTTAAACAATGTTTTAGGGACTTTCAACCATCGTTTCCTTTATTCTTATTTTCCCACTAGGGAGCACCTTCCAGTAATTGACACCTTTGAGTGTCTTGCTATTTGCCTCTGTTCTTTCCTAAGCGTTGTTAGTACCATTTACCAACTTGTGAGGAAAAGATGCCAGAATGGGATCATCATTTGATCTGTGCACCAAGCTTTTGCACCTTTTCATCAGGATATTAGTAAGTCTTTGCTGTCTCAATAGAGAAAGAACTAAAGGTATTCTGTTATAAAAAGAAGAGGCCAGAGAAACATCTGTCCTGTTCTTCAGCAGCTAAAAAATGTGAAGCTTCATAACTGCTTTCCAACTGAAAAATCATTCTAATATGCATCTTCAGTAGTTTAAGGAGATATAAAGCCTTGACTGTGACCCAGGCAATCAGAGTTCTGTTATCAAATCAGGCACTTGACAGTGCAGTTAGAGGAGGATTGGTGGTGTCATCCTGTGGGTGTACACGTTTAGATTTTCACTTCTTGTTTTCCACATACTTCATCAAGTCTTTTCTGTGCTAGTTATTTATATATTTATTTGTTGACTGGAGCGGGGCACTGATTCCAGTGCACTTTAGAAAGTAAGTTGTCTTGCACTTCGAGGTGTACGACCAAGTTATACCTTATGTTTAAATGGACATTTGCCAAGGAGGATACATTGGATTTGCAAAGAAATGTCTTCAATTTTTCTGGGATTCCACCAGACAATGGGCACAATAATCAGAACTTTTTTGTTTACTGCTCATTGAGGAATAAAGATCTTTGGAGAGATTTCTGTCAGTAAAGAACTTCTCAAAAAAAATGTGATCGTTGTGTGGATTTACAAATACTGTACAAAAGCCAACTAAAAACAAACTGCAGGAGAATAACAGGCTGTGCCTCGTTCCTAGGGGCAAATAATTCAGAAGAAGATTCGCCAAAGTAGAAAATTTTACAAATACTCTTTGACCTGCTTCACAATTCAAAGTAATGGAAGTGGTGTTTTAACTTACTGATACTGCATACAATTTTTAATGTGTACTGATTGTTATTCATAGGTTCAAAAGTGTGTACTAGGCCAATGGCCGTGGAGCCTTTACAAGCCTACCCCACAGGATTACCTTGGCATTGTGCCACCTGACCTTAGTTCCCAGTGCCTCTGTCGAGTAAAGCCACTGGAGTGATCCCTGGAGTGAATTTTCTATTTCCCATCCACTCATCAAGATTTCTCTTAGAGGGCCAATGAGGTTCTCTGCTTGACATGTATGGGAAGTCTGTTCCGTAGCATGGGCAGTCTCTGGGTTATGAACCTGTCCCACCAGCATGTTCTGCTGATTGTGGTAATGAGGTTGAGGTCTCTGGAGCATGTGGTGTGGAGGGATTGGGATTTCTTCAGATGTAGCATTTCTCGCAGAGCTGGGTCAGACATATCTTTGTAAGTCAAGCAGAGATGGTTAGAGATTTTTAGTCTGTCCATATAGGACAAATGCTTAAGGCCTAGGATCCTCTTTGTGAGGTACTTTTGCGACCTCTCCAGTTGTTGCAGGTGTTTAGTGAGGTACATGCCAAATGGGAGATTGTACTCCGTAGATGGCTTAGTGGTTAAGGTCTTCGCCTCCCTGGTACAAGGTTCGATCCTGACCGTCGACTAATGCCTGTTTGGAGTTTGCATGTTCTCCCTGTGTCTCCATGGGGTTCCTCCCGTGTCCGAAAAACATGCTGAGTGTTTCCATCTCAAACTGACAAATGAATGGAGGTGTGGGCAGCTGCACGGACTCTACATGGTACCCTATAGGGGGACGAGTTGTACAGACCAACCACTTTGGGCATCTACTGTGGTGCGCAGTATCCTCAAGATAGGAGAACATGGATCACAGACTGCTTGACGTGGCAGGGATAGCCACTTGACGGTGTAAAATATGGCTCTAGGTGATTCGGTCATGTTGACTAATGTTGCCAAAAATGGGCATGGGTAGTTTTATTTATTTATTTATTTTATTTTACATTTGTTTACCGGGATAGTCCGACTGGATACATGTCCATTTTCAGCGGAGGCCCGGGTATAGTTACCAGTGATAAGTGGCTAGAGGACCCGGCCTACTCTCACCCATGCCAGGGACCATTGCTAATGGTGGGAGGGGTATATGTGTCCCTATTGGCCAGTCTGTGCCCGCCATAAAGCCCAGCTGCCCTGGGCCAATAAGCTACTGGCTGGCTGGTGTATAGTTGCCCAGCCTGGGTTAGCTGGGATACCTCTGTTGAGCGAAAGCTGGATGTATAATCAACCAACCTGCCAAACATGAACTGAGAATTGCTATGCTTAATGTAGGTTCACTGACAGGATGCAGCTTGGAAGTGGATGACATGATGATATGGAGGAGGCTGGACATCCTATGTATCCAAAGATGAGATGGAAGGGCAGTGCAGCAAAGCCACTTAGCTTGGGATCCAGACTCTATTACTCAGGTGGGGAACAGGATAGAAATGGTGCAGGAATTGTGGTGAGAGAGAGGCTTCAGAAGGCAGTGACGGATATCATCAGAATTAATGACAGACTCATGGCAATCCGACTCCAGTGTAATGACAGGGCAGTATTCATAATCTCAGCATATGCTTCACAGCAGGGTTGTGATAGTGAGGAAAAGAATGCATTCAGACAGCAGTTGCAGGCCCTACTAGATAAAGCAGGACAACATGAATTGGTGTTGATAATGGGTGACTTGAAAGCACATATCGGGACAGACAGAACAGGATACGAGGACTGCCTGGGTCCACATGGGTGGTGTAACAGGAATAAAGGAGAAGCCATTCTAGACTTCTCTCTGACAAATGGCTTGATAGTAGCCAACACATGGTTCAGAAAAAGAGACAGTCACAAGATCACATGCAAGAGTAGCCAACATGCACTTCAGGTGGACTTCCTCCTGGTAAGGAAAAAGGACTAGGGTAGAATCCATGATTGCAAAGTAATCCCCAGTGAAACAGTCTGCCCACAGCATAAACCATTAGTTACCACAATCAGCTGCAAGCAATGGTCAGAGAAGGCTCTAAGGTCAACAGAGACCAGGCTGAAGACCTGGAAGTTGACTGGAGAGAAAGTACAGCAGTTCAAGGAATTACTCATGGCTCTAGCACCCCAAGAAGAGGAGGACATAGGTGGAGTTGAAGAGGAGTGGCAGCGCCTAAAAACAGCATATGTTAGGACTACAGAAAAGATATGTGGCGGAGCCAGGTATAGAAATAAGGTACACAAGGAAAGCTGGTGGTGGAATGCAGAAATCCAGGAAGTCATCAAAAGAAAGGAGTGCAGGAAGAAATGGGAGACAAAAAAGACTGACCAGGTTAGGAAGGACTACTGGTTGGCTAACAAAAAAGCTAAGAAAGAAGTTGCAATAGCAAAGACTAGGGAATCAGAGGCACTCTACAAACTTCTAGAAATTGACTCAGTAAGGGGCACAAAGAAACCATATCAGGTTGCAAGGCAAAGACAGAAAGATAAAAAAGGTAGTCAGACACCCTTCATAAGGGATGCCAACAACAACCTGCTTACCAGTCCACAGGACATCAAAGGCAGATGGAAGGAGTATTTCCAGCAGCTTCTGAATGAAGAAAACCCCACAGAAGCTGTAGTGCCCCAGAAACAGCCGACAATTAGAGAAGAGGAGGAGCCCACCTTAAAAGAAGTAAGAACAGCACTAAGGAAGATAAAGTCAGGGAAAGCAGCAGGCTCAGTGGAGGTGATGACAGATATGATAAAGATGCTCTGTGAGACGGGGGAGAAATGGCTCTTGAGGGTACTAATAGCAGTGCGGAGAGAAAGGCGTATCCCAGATGACTGGAGAATAAGCATACTTGTGCTAATGTACAAGAACAAAGGGGACATCCACACTGTGGGCAGTACACAGGGATCAAACTCCTACCACATTGCATGAAAGTTCTGGAGAGAGTGATTGATAAATGGATGCGCAGAGTAGTAGAATGTAAGATGGGAGATGAACAGTTCAGATTCAGATCCGGATGTAACACAGTTTTCCCAATGTTTGCATTAAGACCGATGCTAGAAATTAGGACAGAGTCCAACTGGGCATTCCTAGACTTGGAGAAAGCATATGACAAGGTCCCAAGAAAGCTAATCTGGGCAGTACTGCAGTGGTTTGAAGTACCGGAAACATTGGTAGAATTAGTGCAGGCTGCAAGGACCAAGTGAGTCAAGTATGAACAGTGTTTGGCCTTACAGAGGGTTTCCCAGTGGGAGTGGGTGTACACCAGGGTTGAGCCCACTGCTGTTCATACTGGTGATGGACTACATTAGCAAACAGGTTGGAGGGGGCAGATCAACAAGGCTGCTGTATCCAGACAATGTACCAGTGCAGGCAGACTTTCAGACTCTGAGCTAGAACTTCAGCAAAGGATAGGAGAATGGAATGCAAATCTGAAGGCACATGGGATGAAACTAAGTACAGATAAGACGGTGGTAATGGCAGAAAATTGGGGAAATTAGAAAAAGCTGAGACTAGATATAGAAGGGAGGAAGACAGTGGAATAGGTAAACAGCTTCAAGTGTCTGGGAGGGGTGGTTAAGGAGAAGGGCAGTCTGAATGAAGAGGTCAAAGCTAGAATCAGAGGGGCTGCAGCCAACTGGTATAGAGTATCAGTTGTAGTCTGACAGAAGAATGCCAAAGAAGCTGAAAACCAAGGTGTACAAGACAGTGGTGCGACCAGTATTACTGTGTGGTACAGAAACCTGGGCAGTAAAGGCAGAACAGTTGAAGAAGTTAGAGGTGATGGAAATTAAGTGCCTGAGAAAAGTGGTCAGATGCACACTGTGGGACAGACGAAGAAATGAGGACATAAGAGCAGAAGCCAAAATAGCTCCAATTGCAGAAAAGATCAAAGAGAACAGATTATGGTGGTTTGGGCCCATGTGTAGAAAAGCAGAAGACAATTTGGTGAGGAAGATTTGGGAAAGACAGGAAGAAGGTAAGAGGAAGCAAGGACATCCAATAAAGATGTAGATGAATTGTGTGAAAGAAGATCTGCGACAATCAGGAATGAGTGTTGAAGAAAGCAGGCGTGTGGCACTTAATCGAGAAAGTTCGCAACAGTTAATACGATACCCTGACCCCATGTAGAAAAAATGGGAAAAAGGGGGGGAGGGTTGATGATGATTGGCCTAATTTGGGAAGAGAAGAGAGAGAGACAATGACCTCTTTCTTCCTGGATGCAAAACTCATAGTAATGAGATGTGCCACATAGAAGGACTTTCTGACCACAGCGGCAGTGTGGTGGTCAAAAGAGAGGTTACTGTCAACCTGTGTTCCCAGATCTCTTATAATGCCTTCTGTGTTCATTGGACTACCGTTGATGTGGTAATTCTTGAAAACTGGGTTTTTCCCAAAGGGGATGACACATTTTTTGGCATTGAGCTTAAGGCCATGGTTCTGACAACAGTCGGTCTCAGTGAGGCCTTTCTGTAGGATGTCAACATCACTTGGGGAGTTAATAATAGCTCCCAACTTGCAATCGTCTGTGAACTTTGTCAGCCAGAATCCCTTCGTGTTGGCCTGGATTTAGAGAAGTAGATACCAAACAGGAGAGGACCCAGGACCAAACCCTGTCGGAATCCACCTGTGACTGGTCAGCAGTTTGATCTGGAGTCAGCTACTTTCACACTCTGGGTTCTACCTGTGAGCCATCTTGCAACCTATCTAGTGATATAGGGGTTGATGCCTAGCTTAGTGAGTTTTTCTGATTCCTGAGTGGGGAATGGTATCGAAGGCCTTGGCCAGATCAAGGTAGGCTGTATGAACCACCTTGCCTTCATCCACAGCTCTGGTGACTGACTCAAAGAAGCTGACCAAGTTGAGCAGGCATGATCTTCACTTCACAAAACCAAACTGTGTGGGATCCAGAGTTTGGAGATTCCCTATATCCTTGTTTGTTAGGTCCATGATGATGCATTCCATAGCTTTGCGTATCAGACTCATCAGGCTAATGGGGCGATAGTTCCCAGGGTCTGTAGTCACTCCTTTGTGGAGAGGGATGTCTGTAGCAGTGCACCGTTCAGTAGGGACAAAGTCTGAGGTGAGGCTGTGATTGAACCGGGCACAAAGGTGAGGTGCCAGTTCACTCTGTAGTTCATGTTGAGCACAGCCAGGGATATTGTCATGTCCCCTAGAAGCTGCATTCTTGGCCTTGGACAGTGCTGTTATAAGCTGTGCAGCTGTAATACTGGGAGCCTGGCAATCTACTAGTATTGTGACTGGTTCCTTGTGGGGGAGAGAGGGGTAAAGTTGGCACTGAATCTGTCAGCCAGTATGTTGGCAATATCTGTTTGCTTGGTATAGGAGGTACCATTGTGCAGTAGCTCAGAGCAAATCTGAGTATTGCCATGGAAATTATTTACATAACTGTAGAAGGCCTTGTGGTTGTCTTAACTATCTGCTGCAATTCTGTTTTCATAGCTAGCTTTAGAGGATTTGATGAGGGATCTCAAGATTTTGCTGAGGCTGATAAGGGAGTTTTTCCAGTCTTTGGACTTCACCTTATTCCGCTTCAGTTTCCTCCTTCTGTTATAGAGTTTGTTTATGGCAGATTGACTTCCTTTTTTGGAGGAGGGCGTCTTGGTTCTATTGGGTATGGCGAGATCCATGCATTTGTGTACGTATTTGTACAGTGCATTGCTGTATGATTAAGCAGTCATGCAACTGATCTCCATTTGCATGGGTGCAGTGAAGTTAGCCACCTCTGTTTTTAGGAGCCCAAAGTTAGCTTTGGAGAAGTTTATCATGGTGGTTACCTTTGCGGGGGGGGGGGGGGGATGTGGATTTCCAAGGTGATTAGTTTGTGGTCGGATCTAACCAGAGAGGAGTTGACTATTGGTATAGAGCAACCGTCACCCATGTTAGTAATGACCAGGTCAAGGATGTTGCTAGCTCTAGTAGAGGTAAGAATGAGCTGGTCCAGGATATTGGAATTAATGAGTTCTAGGAAACGTTGGACAAGTGTATTGGTACACGAGTAGTTTTCCCAGTTAATGGAGGGGGTAGTTGAAGTCATCCAGTATGAGAGTGTTAGGTTGGACCTTAATATTCTCCAGGGTCCTTAGGAACATGGAGTGCGAGTCTTGGGACAGGGTTGTGGATCTATAGCAGGCTACGACCTGAATCGCTGTCTTACCCAATGTTAGCTGCACCTGAAGCATCTCAGATGCATTATGTTGGGCTACCAGTCTGGAGGTGTGCACATCCTTTATGAATATGGAAACACCACCACCTTTGGAGCTTCAGTCCAAGTTCTGGGGCCAAAAGGTGTGGAATGAGTTATAGCCTGGTAGTGCAGGGGTGCTTTCTGCTGCCTTGAACCAGGTCTCTCTTACGGCACAAATGAGTGCTTCGAGTGAGTGCATTTTGAGATTTAGACTTCTAGCGTTGAGCAGCATGACCCTCAGATTGCATTTGTTTGTAGCTGTTATGGTGGTAATTTGGTCTTTGGAACACCACCTATAAAAAAGGCACTATAGGGGTGGCAAGAGCCTTGGCCAGTATCCAGAAGCCCAGGGGTGACAGATGCAGGCCATCTCTGGCAAAGCATCGAGGTCTGTCGATTATGTCATCCCAGGCAGACAGATACTGGATCCCCCTAGAATGACTCCGGAAACTTAGCCAATTGTTGAAATCAGTCATTTTCTGCTTGTACTGTGGCATCATTTTGGGTGATGGTAGGATGCTCCTCAGGGCTAGGGTCATACCCACCTGGGGTACATAATCCGAGAGCTCCTCCATGTCTCTCTTCATGTAGTCCAGGGAGGTACGTCTCAGGTCATTTACACCCACGTGTACAATGACAGAGTCATATTTGGAGCTGTTGTTGAGGGGCCTGAGTGCATGCGTTATGTGGTGGATCCTATTGCCTGACAGGCAGCTGACTGTTACTATTTCCTTATTCATCCTAGTGAGTGGGACATCAGTGTGCCTCACTATCGAGTCACCTATGACTAATGTGTTGGGCATGCTGTTTTGCCATAGGGGCTTTTTTGAGTGGCATACTGTTAAGGAAAGTTGTATGTCTCGTGATTTGTGTTGTGTTGTGGTGGTAGAGTGCCTTTCTGCCTAGGAGGTTTCTGCTGTTTGGGTAGGGTTTTTGAGAGCCTCCTCAAAGGTGGGTGTGTGGTTTGTGTTTTTATGTAAAGGCAGTGCTGGTGTGTGTTCTAGAGGGCATTGTGTTCCATGTGGTGTGGTGCAAGTGTTGACCTTCTCCTCATGACCAGCTTTTCTTGTCTTGGCTGGAGAATGCCTGGCTTCCAATTTGGATATATAAATGCATCTCTCACAAGAGTGTTGAGAGGTAAGACACAAGAGTGTTGAGAGGTAAGAGGAGAGTGTTGTTATTGTACATGAGACAGGGAACTGACCTTTAGACATGTCTGGAGGGGTGGGCATTAATAATAAGTGTAAAACACAAGCACAGGAATATAAGTTGGCAAAGCGATACAGTCCACATACACAATTCCCAGTAAATTCGAAGGGAAATCAGGCAGTTTTCACTTCACCAAGAACAATGCAAATTTGAAGCATAACAAACTCTATTTATTGGTCATATATATACAAACTCGGCAAGCGCTTTCACCCGACTGGGCTTCTTCAAGCCAAACAGACTGCAGGTTCAAAGAGTCCAATAAATACTCTATTCATAGTGACATCACATCCTATGGATTAATTAACAAATAAAATACGCACATACTTCAATGAATTAATTATGCATGGTAAAAACAATATATATTTCCATAAAAATACATATACCAAATATGGTATGTATAGCAACACAATCTATTTACTAAAAGCCACTAACTTGTTACTGCAACACATATATAACAGAAGAAAATGCATTCATAAAAGACAAAGTGTATAAAAAAGTATAAATGCATGGAGCATAGCATGAATAATAACCCAACTATCCCACTACACATCAAACTCTGTTTCCTTCCCTTCAACATAGGTTTTAAGGGCACCCTTTCATTCAACCCGGGTGCCTGATCTGCACTTAACCTAATTATCCATTTAGTTTCAATCTCTTCAGTGTTGTTCATCACATCACCTCTTCTGATAGTGGGTCGATTCACTTGTACAACTAAAAACTTAAAAATATGTTCAGCAGACGTTTCCAAGACGTGTCTTGATAACGCATTTCTCTCAAACTTGATCTGGATATTATACTGATGTTCCCTAATTCTATCTTTTAATCTCCTGTCGGTCTTGCCCACATAAAAAGCTGGGCATGACCTACAGGTAGCAAAATAGACAATATGTTCAGTTTCACAATTGGCCTTAGGCTTAAAATAAAAACAGCGTTGCGTAACAGGATGCATAAACATCGCTGTACTATCTATCTGAGAACAATAGTTGCATTTTCAACATGGAATAGTGTTGCCAGCATTAAAATTGTTAACATGATAATTATTAAGTCTACCTGGACCACACAGGATCCCATATAAATTAAGACGACTCCTATATGTAAACCTTGGTGTCTGACCCACTATATTATAGATATTCGGGTCAACTGTTAGTAAATCCCAGTGTTTCTGATGAATGTTCTTAATAGTTCCAACATCCTGAGTATAATAAACGGAAACACTAGTTCCCTGTTCATACTTCACTGATGTTGCAATCATATTTTCTCCTTCATTAACGGTCTCATTATTTGCTGCAAACTATGGTGATGCCCTGTCATTTCTTAGGACATCAACCCCCAAAAATCCTCCTATTTCCTGCAGACTATAGGACCTATTGCATCATTTTTGCTGTAGGCTGGCTAATTCATTATAGAAACAAGTTTCTGTTGAATTAAGTCGTGAAACTCGCATGGCCTACAGTCAGAGGGATGGCGTGGCTATGGGCACTTCTTGTGCCAATAGCTACGCCAACCTAGTTATTGCTGACTGGGAAAAACAATGTCTTTTCACTATGGAACAGTTCCAGAAATGGGTAGTGTTCTATGTACGTTTTGTGGATGACCTTTTTTTGGTATGGACTGCTAGTGAAAGTGACTTGTCGAATTTTCTGGACCAGATTAATTTGTGTACATCTTATTTAAAATTTACCATGACAGCATCTAGAACCATGGTACCATATTTAGAGGTATTCGTTGAGAGACTCCCTGATGGTTTACTAAATACGGGGGTATACAGGAAAAGTTATAGAAATTCTCTCCTACATAGGACTAGTATGTATCCTAGATTTGTATTTAATAATATAGTGAGAGGACAGGCCATGCGAGTTTCACGACAATTCAACAGAAACTGGTTTCTATAATGAATTAACCAGCTTACAGCAAAAATTATGTGATAGGTCCTATAGTCTGCAGGAAATAGAAGGAGGATTTTTGGGGGTTGATGTCCTAGGAAATAACAGGGCATTACCATACTTTGCAGCTAGTAATGAGACCGTTAACGAAGGAGAAAATATGATTGCAACATCAGTGAAGTATGAACAGGGAACTAGTGTTTCCATTTATTATAGTTGGAACTGTTAAGAACATTTATCAGAAACACTGGGATTTACTAACAGTTGACCCGAATATCTATGATATAGTGGGTCAGACACCAAGGTTTACATATAGGAATCGTCTTAATTTTTATAGGATCCTGTGTGGTCCAGGTAGACTTAATAATTATCATGTTAACAATTTTAATGCTGGCAACACTATTCCATGTCGAAAATGCAACTATTGTTCTCAGATAGTACAGCGATGTTTATACATCCTGTTACGCAATGCTGTTTTTATTTTAAGCCTAAGGCCAGTTGTGAAACTGAACATATTGTCTATCTTGCTTACCTGTAGGTCATGCCCAGCTTTTATGTGGGCAAGACCAACAGGAGATTAAAAGATAGAATTAGGGAACATCAGTATAATACCCGGATTAAGTCCGAGAGAAATGCGTTATCAAGACACGTCTTGGAAACTTCTGCTGAACATATTTTTAAGTTTTTAGTTGTACAAGTGAATCGACCCACTATCAGAAGAGGTGATGTGATGAACAACACTGAACAGATTGAAACTAAATGGATAATTAGGTTAAGAGCAGATCGGGCACCTGAGTTGAATGAAAGGGTGCCCTTAAGTTGAAGGGAAGGAAACTTAGAGTTTGATGTGTAGTGGGATAGTTGGGTTATTATTAATGCTGTGCTCCATGCATTTATACTTTTTTATACACTTTGTCTTTTATGAATGCATTTTCTTCTTTTATATATGTGTTGCAGTAATACGTTAGTGGCTTTTAGTAAATAGATTGTGTTGCTATACATACCATATTTAGTATATGTATTTTTATGGAAATATATATTGTTTTTACCGTGCATAATTCATTCGATGAAGTATGTGCATATTTTATTTAATTTATCCATAGGATGTGATGTCACTATGAATAGAGTATTTATTGGACACTTTAAACCTGCAGTCTTTTTGGCTTGAATAAGCCCAGTCGGGTGAAAGCGCTTGCCAAGTTTGTATATATATGACCAATAAATAGAGTTTTTTATGCTTCGAATTTGCATTGTTCTTGGTGAAGTGAAAACTGCCTGATTTCCCTTCGAATTTACTGGGAATTGTGTATGTGGACTGTATCGCTTTGCCAACTTATATTCCTGTGTTTGTGTTTTACATTTTTTATTTGGATACACAGGAATTCAGACTGCTGGGCGGCAGACTTTGACATTACATTAATAATAAGTACTGGAGCTGTTAACTTGTAGAACCTTTAATGCTGGTAGCACTTTTGTGTGCTACAGTAATTGCTACAAGAAGTCTGGTAAAGTGCTAGATTAATAAGCTAGTAAAAGTGTAGGAGAGGGGAGAACTAGTAGATGTAAGGGAAAAATTGAAGAGCAGACTTTTACACCGCTCAGAAGCTTACAAACAGTCATGGATACAGCAACTCTGTGTCTGGATTAGACTATTTACAGGAAAGGCAGGAAACAAGCACAAATGCAGGCTTTTAAACCAGAAAGTTGAAAGAGATGGAAAAACTGCCCAAACGGCCAATAAACTACAATTTTTGTCCAGAAACCACTCCTCTTGTGTATATAGGCTACCTAGTGCTTACCACTCCCACTGATAAGCTAGAAGGCTTCTCTCCAACACAGAAAGGCTTGATAGGCTCAGAAGCTTACATACAGTACTGGATACAGCATATCTGTATCTGGACTAGACTAGTTACAGGAAAGTCAGGAAACGTGTTTTTTTTTTACATATCAAATGTGGTGCATGCTGTCTGCTTTAGGAAATATAGTTGGCACTGGTATGGTAATTAAATCAGAGTCTCCTTTTCACTGTACAACCTTCATAGAATGAAAGTAAAATAGAGATGCTCACAGATGTCTGTCCTGTCACAAGGAGTCCATGACTTAGAAGTACAGCTCAGACAGCAGAGTGAAATGAGTGAAAAACAGATTTGAAATATTACCTGCTTTGAAAGGAACCTCATTTGAGAGTTGTACAGAGTCGTCTTCTTCTTCTTTCAGCTTTTTCCCGGTTAGGGGTTCCCACAGCAGATCACCTGTCCGCTCATGATTGGCAGTGGAGTTTTACGGTGTCGAGTTGCCAGCCCGGCGCCCAACCTTCCACAGAAGGCACACACATGCACACACTCGCACCTAGGGCCAGTTTAGAGTGTCCAGTCCACCTACAGCATGTCTTTGGGATGTGGAAGGAAACCGGAGCACCCGGAGGAAACTCACCCGACCACAGGGAAGACATGCAGACTCTGCACAGAAGGCACCCCAACCGAGGATCGAACTGGAGAACCTCTTGCTGTGAGGCAGCAACTCTAACCGCTGCACCACTGAGATGTACAGAGTAATATGGAGTAATTTACAGAACTGGCTGATACCGAGAGCCTTGGGGTATATAAAGCAGCAGATGGACATGAAAAAAATCAGAGACTGTAGCCAGAATAGAAATAAACTCCATCTGTAGTTGCTGCAGTGAAGAAGAAGGGCAGCTTCAAACCTCCAACTAGAAAGTCAGGTAATAATAAAAATGCTGTGCAGGTCTTACAGCTGTTTGGCAGTAAAAGCAACTCAAAAACAACAAATGATGATATTGCCCAACATGTTAAAAAGTTAAAAGAAGGCTTTGGAATTTTATCCACAACCAGTAAAGATGAACAACATTTCACAATCAGGTAGTCTGTAAATGATGTGAAGCTAATGATACCCGCAGCTTGCTTATGTTTTTACAAAGGGAACTGGGAATGTATCGCTATAAGAAAAAAGCTAGACAGACAGCATATTGAATGAAATGTGGTATGTGTACCAAACAATACAAGAGTTTTATAATCAGATGTAGGATATGCATTTTGCAACTGATGATTTTACATATACAGAGAGTGATAATTTACAGGATATGTGTACTTCTAGAGTTTACCATTTCACATTAGGACACAGTTATCCCTAAAATTTATTTATTTTTTATTTATTTATTTAGTTATATTTGTTTACCAGAATAGTACACTGATCGCAATGGACCATTTGCATGCACAGGCCAGGTGACTAGAATCACATAAGAAATTAACAAAACATGTTTGCAGATACAAGGATATGATTAAAAACATGTACATATTTACAGATGCAAGAATATGCTAGAACATTTATTTCAATAAGCAGTTTACAATGTAAAAACATGGATGGAAAAATGGAATCTTGCTTAGCAGAGCTTTTTTTGAAAATCTAAAAAGGAGCCTTTATCTGTGCAGTGGACTGCAGACATAGCATTAAATATCTGAGAATGCACTAAGATGGGTGATTTCCTGCCACCAAAAAGAGGGGAAAGAATACCTGCTGCCCAAGCCCAAGTACTCAAAGTCAAGTTCCTGATACCTTAAGCAAGGAGGGAATTGAACTGCCTCATCCAAAAGGCAGCAAAGTAGGTAAAAATAAAGAAACTGTACAGGCTAATTAGTGCAAGTTCTTCTGCAGCTCAGCAAATACCAACCTTCCCACAATGTCCAGAGGCATTACTGTTGCACCCCAGACCTCCTCAGTCCTATTCTGGCCAAGGACAGTCCTACAGAAGGCAAAGTCATGTTAGACAAAGTGTCAGAAGATGTGAAGGGAGACAGACACATGACTGACAGAGACTATTACAGAAAGTACCAGAACTATAACAGGGACCAGCCCAGAAGTAAACCTGGCAGGGAAGGGATTAGAAAATAAATCAGAAAGTCACAGGATGAGGTCAGAATGATAAGGGAACATGTAGTAGAATTGAAGTCACTTCTCCAAAATGTCTAGGACAGAAAGTCTTCACTGTCTCTGGATTTCCTTTTTCCAGTTTCTGGGTACCCAGCAGTCCTACCCTTGCTAGCAACAGTGACTCCAGTAACAGTTGACTAGTTTCTTCTGTCTCCTCTCGGGCTGCCAAGGTAAATCATTTTGCTGTGGTAAAAAGAGGAATGCGTGGTAAAGGTAACAAACCAAAAAAAATGCTGAATCCAGTGTGATCCCTCAGTAGAAGCCCCTAAGGCATTTACTGCTAAAGGTACTGATACTTCCTTGTTACAAAGGATTGGGTCTAACAAATTCTACTTGGGCGATTTAATCCTCAAGTGAAGTACAGATAGGTTTGACTTCTAAGTGAATCGGCAAAACAGATTAACAAAAGTATGATGTCTTGATAGACTCAAGAGCTTAAGCAATTTTAACATCAAAGGCTGAGCAGAGTATTAAAAAAATCAAAAAGACTGAAAAGTCTTAGCTGATGGGTCTGCAGGTTATAGGCCACTCAGGAGGGGAATAACCAGCCTTAAGTGAAAGCATGACAAAAGTTAAAATGTAGAAGTTTAAGTTCAGGAAAATGGAAGTGAGCCATCTGATGCATATCATATCAACAGTAAGCTAGCAGAAAAAGGTTTAGGCCTATAACTTGACTGTTGAGGTCTTATGGGTTACAAGTGAATACACTCATTGCCTCTGAAAATTGTTTAAAAATTCATGAGCAAGTGGAATAATGCTATTTGCAAAGATAATATACTATGATTAAAGTAAATGTTGTGAGGTCTGATGTGCTGTCTCTGTCAGTGCATGAAAAGTCTGAGGATCTGACCCCTTGCAGACAAAGGACGCACATGCAGTACATGTGTTCAGGCTGGATGTAGTAAAATCTGAGATAAATTCCAGAGATCTGACTTTTTTTTTTTTATTATAATAGGTTAATAGATTAATAGATTAGTACTAAGCTAACTGCCCTTGCGAGCCATTTTAAGCCTAGCCAATTATCCCTTGTGAGACTCCAACCATGCACCTTGTGTTTGCAAGGCAAACACCTTAACCATTAGGCCACCCGCTCAACCCAATTAATGTAAAAATATTTTTTACATTTATTAACGTAAAAAAACCCTGTTAATATCATAAAGTCATCCAGACACAGGAAGCATGCTGAACACCCTACTTACCATGTGGAAAACTCCAAAGAAAGTTCATTAGGGCATGAATCAGCTCTTTACTGAATGTGGTCATAGGGAATTGAAATGTGAGTGTCAGTTAAGGCAGGATGTTTTCATTTTCCTAAAAATGTGTTATGCTTGAAATATGAGATAACGAGAAATGTCTTATGACTGAACTGTGTTACAGAATGCTGAAGAGACAAGGGCCTAAAAGATTTGGTAAAGTGACAGAGATGCATCCCAACTCATGACAGGAACTTCGAATATAGGAATCTGTGTTTTAACCCTCTAGATAGAGCAAAAGGCATTGCCGCACCATGTGTAAGTAGTAAAGAGTCTAAACTCACCTCATACATTAGGCTGCTGTGTGCATTTGTCTAGATCGTATCAGTGATATTCACCTCTTGGTATGACTCCATCTCTGAAATCTTGGCAGGTCTAGCTCCTGGCTTGCTGTCTTGTGACTGAAACTGCTGCAGTAATCCAAATCAGTGTCAGAGATTTCTCTTTAAAGACTATTATTAAGAAAAGACAGAAAAATGCCTAACTAATATGCACTATTTGGTCTTCGCAAACATTTGAAAGATATGCAATTAATAGACACCAGCTGCAGGTGAATGCATGTCATGGTATATAACCCAACAAAAAAACATTGCTGCAGAAGCTCACATTGAGGTAGGTACCATAACAGAAAAGTCTTTCTAGGACTTGGGATTAGCTGTTCCTGTTATTGGTGAGTTACCTGAAAATACCGTGCAAAGCAAGGAAATTAATTTAGAAATCAGACGATTACTATCTATTTAATTCCTACTGTGGGAAAACTTCCTACTGATAAAAAGAAAGTGTACTCACATGAAGTTAATGGTGATTATTTTGTATTATTTTCAGGCTCACCTGGGGTTTCTTGATGTCTCTTTTCTTTCACTAAGGCTAAGGGCCAGGAATTTGATAAGAGCTATCCTTATCAATGTAACAGTTTGTGGGAATCCAGGACCTTATAAAAGGAATGGTCTGTTGCAAACTTTAGGAGTTATTGCATCAGCCAGAACATCAACCTAACACATTTCACCAGTGTTGCATGACCATCAGCCAGGAAAATGAAAAAAAAAGTCTTCTCTTGTTTATACTTTATGGAAATAGAAAGTAATTGTTCTCTAATAATATTTTTCTGGCGTAGTACCAGTCAGGGAAGTTTGCTGTATTTAAGGCTGTGTATAAAAATCACAAAGCACTTCATTATCTCCACAATTTGCTTTCTGCTAGATTCGAAGAGAATACACTCATGAGATAAAATGATTTTTTCCTTAGCAACCCTGATAAGATGTGTAACCATCCTGGCCACAGTAGCAAACATTCATCTAAAAATCAGAAGATGGATCCATTTCTGCACTCTCTCCTAAATGATGAATCAAAAAGTGTGGTCTGTTATCCACAGCTGGTTACCTTACTTGTACTAATATAGTATGCTAACAATGTGACAGATATATAATAAAGCAAGTCATTGACAATGCATGGTGTGCCATTATCAGACAATAATCATTGCTCACATATAGTCAGGGGAAAGTTCTTCCATCATTTAAATGTCTGCATAACCATAATTAGTAGACATCTGTCATACTGAAGGACTTATGAATCATGTTCTCCTGAAGTTGTGTGTGTATGTGTTGATTCTGTGCCTTCACAGATGGAGTGGTGTGTGTGTGTGCGTCTTGTGTGTGTGTGTGCGTCTTGTGTGTGTGTGCGCGCGTCTTGTGTGTGTGTGCGCGCGTCTTGTGTGTGTGTGCGCGCGTCTTGTGTGTGTGTGCGTCTTGTGTGTGTGTGTGTGTGTGTATGCGTCTTGTGTGTGTGTGCACGTCTGTCTTGTGTGTGTGCGCGTCTGTCTTGTGTGTGTGTGTGTGTGTGCGCGTCTGTCTTGTGTGTGTGTGTGTGTGCGCGCGTCTGTCTTGTGTGTGTGTGTGTGTGCGCGCGTCTGTCTTTTGTGTTTGTGTGTGTGTGCGCATGTCTGTCTTGTGTGTGCGCCTGTCTGTCTTGTGTGTGCGCGCGTCTGTCTTGTGTGTGTGCGCGCGTCTGTCTTGTGTGTGTGCGCGCGTCTGTCTTGTGTGTGTGCGCGCGTCTGTCTTGTGTGTGTGCGCGCGTCTGTCTTGTGTTTGTGCACGCGTCTGTCGTGTGTGTGTGGGTGTGTGGGTGCGTGTGTGTGTGTGTGTGTGTGTGTGTGTGTGTGTGTGTGTGTGTGTGTGTGCATCTGTACCTGGAGGTGGAATATGTAAGTAGGGGTGGGGGTTAGGATATTGTTCTGCAAAGGAGTGGGGTGCAAGCACTTTATAAGGAGGATTTTTTACTCTGTCAGTCAGCACAATTAATTTCAGGAGTTGTTCTTGATGTACTGTATGGGGGAGATTTTGGAAGAATGGTGAGTTAGATAGCAACTCTGTAGTTGTTTCTCGAGGAGTTGGCTGTTAAGATTATTGTTCAAGAAATTGATCAGTCTTCAGTGTTTGAACTGTGTGTGGGAAATTCAGCATTGGAACTCCATACATGTATTGTCCACACATTTTAAATGGCACTTTTGTCCCCCTTTTCTGGAATGTACCTTTCTCTGTTACTAACACAAGGGTTAGATGACCTTGAAGGAAGGGTCTGTTCTCTATTCTTGAAGCAAGGTTATGTTCTTCTTTGTATTTGCTCACTAAGTGCCACTTAGGGGAACTCAAAACCATTTTGGACCTAAAACACATCAAGAGATATTTGACATACAAGGAACATAGAAGCAACACTTGGCAAGTGATCACAAGGGTCGTTAGATGCTTAGCTGTGTACACCTTTAATTAGATGCATTTAAAAGTTCTTGCCTCTTAAAAGCACTTAATAGTGTTCACCTCCCAAGTTAAATAGGCTGTACATGATAACTTTGATGTAAATTTCTGTCTGCCCATCCAACCATCAAGACTAGTCTTAAAGGTAACCAAAGAAGCACTTTGTTTGACCTGTAGTGGTAATTTTTTCCATACGCTAAAAATGTGCTGAGTTAGGAACCTATTCCTCCAGGATTCCTGTTTATTTGTTGATGTAGATTTAGGTCGAGTGTGGTTATTTGTTGAGCCAGTGTTTTTGCAGAGAAATAAGAGTTCAAATGGGATAGGGTCTTTCATAGCTCAAATAATAAAGTAAGTCATCTTGGAGGCAGCTAGTAGGCTACTGAGTATATGGAAAGTAATGCTAATCTATTGGGATAGCTGAAGGATTTAAGGTCTTGAATTTTTTTTTTATAGAAATCTTTGTGTCCTTTTCATTTGAGTAATGTGCTTGGTTTTGTGCATACCAAATGTTGGGGCATCGTATTCAGTGATGGGTCCTTGTTACTGTATCTGTCTGAAGAGAAGTACTATTTGTAATATATAAAGTGGGAGCAGCTGAATGCTGCAGTGGAGTACTGTTTTGCATTTAGCTTGAGACCATTTTCAATGCCCAGGTATGTGCCTATTCCATCCCTTGCTGAAGCAGTTTAGTGAATTAATAGATTAGTGGATAACTGCTAAACGTTCGCTAATCAGAAAATATTGTCAGTCACAGTTCTGAGATATACTGACATGGTTATCTGCAATGTAACTACAGAACTATTCAGGGCCAAGTACTGATGCCTTAGGTACCCCACTACCTACAATTTTGCATTCTGAAAGGGTAACAGCATCTTTCACAATTTATAATATGTTGACTAATTAGATTGCAATCCAGCAGACAATAGGAATTTTTTGTTAAGTTTGTCTAGTTTTTTAATAATGCCAGCCTGGGAAATGGTGTCAAAAGCCAGTAAACACAGTCTACAGCCACTGTAGCTGTTTTAAATAAGTTTACTATGTTCAGGAGACAGGACCTGCCCTTCACAGAACTAAACAATTGGGATCTAGATCAGTTTGGCTGTCTTTGACTGCATAAATGAGCTCTGCTATTAGATGTTCCATGGCTTTTGCATGTACAAGTGTACTGAAGCTACTCTGCCTATAATTACCTGGGTCTTAGAGAGTCCACCCTTCTGCAGTGGATTCACGGTGACTCTTCCAAAAACATAAGACACAAACCATGTGGATAAACAGAGGTCTTACCAGTTCAAGTAGAGGCTTGGATAGTGCATTTCTAACACGGATGAAAATGCAGCCTGGTACATTGCGTGATCCCGTGTATTTTAGCCTTTTGCAGGGATTCTCAGATTTGTTTCAAGTGTAAGCTTAGCACTAAATTTGTCTTCTACTATGTTGGGTATATTCTTGAGATCAGAATTTGTGATATTATGTATGAGCTCATTGCATTATTGAATATTTTTTTTTCTTTATTTCATGACATTGTAGAAAGATTTGCAGTTTCCTTTGGTATCTGCAATGACCTTAAGCTCATAAATTTGCTTTACATTTTCTTAACAGTTATTTTAAGTTCTTTTCTGGCATATTTGTGTGGTCTTGAGGTTGGAGGGAAGTAGATTTCTTAAAACTTCAAATTATTTTCCTTCTTTTGTTATACAGTTTATTAATATAGGTATCCAAGAGAGGCCTATTCCTGATAGTACTGTTATTTTTAGAGTGGATTGGGTACTGAATTTTATATTCAACTATTTAAGTGCTGGTGAAAGTTGGAGGTGAATGTGGCAACCCTGTCAGCTAGGCCTGTTTGCAAGGGAATTGCTGAGAATTTTGCGTACGTCTTCTACAAACTGAAACATATTTGCACTGGAAATGTTCCTAAAGACAGTCTCATTTTGTGATTTTGTACCAACTTTAGGCATAGCAGAGAAGGTGATTAATTTTGTGATTTAACCAGGGATGAGTAAATGCACTGTTTAATACAAAGAACTAGGTTGCTAAGGATATAGACTCTAATGGTTAATTTTGTAATTTACTCCAGTGTACTGATATTAAGAATGTCTAGGAAATGTGGAGTATTATCTTCTTTGAGGTTTAAATGTGCTAATCAATGTTTGGGTAATTGAAGCCCTGTAGCAAAGCGGTAATCTGCTTGGCACTTAACCCCTCAGTGGTGTTAAAATAATTTCTGTGATCTTTTTTGTAGGAGGAGCAGTATTGGTGGAGATTTGTATAGTAGTTTTTGGTTTCTTTGGTTTGTAGCTAGAAATTAAGCAGTAGTTGGATTTGTTAAGGTGATTTGGTTCTGAGTTTGGGTTGTGGTCAATATGTTAAGGTTTAACCATAATAAAATAAACTTCAGTCACTGGCAGATTAAAGTATAATTTATTAAAAGAAATAATACACATGTGGGAGACAGTACTTGGGAAGTCATGTCTCCCCAAACAAAAGAATTCATAATATTTTATAGGAAACTTCAGCAAAGTAGTAAACTTTATCAGTCATGTCACTGCTAGCGTCCAGTAGAAAAATGCTAACAAATACAGTTCAGAATACAGTTTATTTTTCAGACCATTACTAAATATCTAATAGAAATGCATCAAGTTTAGTAAAAGTAGATTTGCAACTTCTTATCTACATTTCTAGCTTAGTATAGAATAAGTTTCTTTTTTACCCCATGATTTAGAAAGAATGCTGCCTCAGGCTCAGGAAATGAAGATTAACATTCTGTACTTTTCCATGTTTCCACTTATGCTGTTGCAACACTAACCTCTTAGGACACAAATCCACTAATCTTCCAGAACACGTGCAATTTCATTTTAACCTTTTACAATTCCTCATTTGATGCTGAGAAAGCATCACTCTCGTATTGTAAAACATCTTTTGCATTTTAAATATTTTGTCATAGATTTTTCCAAAACTTTCAAAAACTAAGTCTTTATTTTCACTTGCTGTTTCACTTTCATTGACAGAATCTGTAAATGACACTTTTTCAAAATTACTAACATGTAAATTGTGTAACAGTGGGTTTGATTGAGATGCAGTGAGTTTGGTTATTAAAGCTTTGCATAAAAATAAAAGCAAAAACACAATCAGGATAATGATAGCAGGAAGTATAATATGTTTCAGCACACAGCCTCCCCATCCTGAAAACAAATTGGTTAGCCAAGCCCATTGCAAACTATCTGCTTCTTTAGTATCTGACAGTTCAGCCACTTTTTGGATGATTTCCAAATGACTACATATTGTGTGCTTGTTATCAGGAATAAATGAACCTTGTGTATGAGTGTGCATGTACCTCCCTTTAATACAAATATGAAATCAAGTGCCATTCAATTTTGGAGTACTACTGCACGCATGGCACTCGGCTCTAAAGTAATCAAATTAACAGTTTCAAATGTTGCATTGCTTAACATTTCTAATTGCTTAGAGAGTTTTCTTAGCTCCCAAATTGATTTTACAGTCCCATAAGCAGGTAGTATATATCAGCCCCAGAAATTACATAATCACCAAGGTCCATAATAGTAAGCACTTTAAAAGCTGCTGTTCTAAATCATGATGATAAATCCATGAAGCATTGATCTTCCCAATCAGATTGTTACAGTATGATTATCTCGTATATTACAAATTACAAATATATTACAAATGTTACCATTGAGCAGGGCATCTACATGTTGAATGGTTGCAAGAAGTCTCCCAATATAAGAACACACCAACCAGTTTGCTGGCAGCCAGGGATATGGTAAACTGCCACAAATAAAAATCTTTCAGTATGACCATACTTTTTACTGCACTTCCACTTGCTTTCTTTGAGTAATATTGCATTTGCTGTGTCCAACTTCCACAGTCCCATTTTTCGCATAACAAATATATCCCTTGACAGTCACTGAAAGGCTAAGTGCAGCAAGTTTATTAAATTGTGACATTATGCCCTGAAGCATTTTTATCTAGTACCACTGATGAAAAAGCTGACCCCATATCAACTTCATTTAACAGGTGCTGGAAACAACAGTATACCTCCATCATAGGCAGTAGGTATGTGGGCACTTACCCAGCAGTTAGTAACATTTAGAGTCTTAACATGTGTATTCAAAGTGGCGTGAAATGTATTGAAATTTGAATGCCAATCTGCTGACTTCTGTCTAAATTTTATTAGTCATTTTATTTTTCTGTTAAGAAATTGAGCAGCACTTACAGTTTGAGCAGAGATCAGGAAATGTAGTAGTAGAACAAAAATAATTGCAGTCATCATGGCAACAATCAGACAAATGGTGAGCTGGTCGGGATCCAGGCAGAAATTTGTTTTAGGATGAATAGCTTGCTGCTGCACTCCAAACACACTCCATAATGGTTGCTAAGTAAGCATTGTCTCAACTACCTGCATGTCAAGATTTGCTGGTAGGGATGTGGCTGGCATCCCTCATAGGGCATCCCATGAGGAATTTCATGAGTGAAGAACTTTCTAGGTGTACTGATTGCACTGCGGATGGTAATTTAAACTAAGGGCAAGCCCTCTAGCCATTTTATACCCATTTCTGCAGTAAGTTTTGCTAACTTCATTTTCAAAATTGCTTCATTCTTTCTACCATGCTTGAAGCCTGAGGTCTGTGTAGATAGCGATACTGCATCTGAATATTTAGGACTTTACAAATTTGTTGAATAGTCTGACTCATTAAGTGAGTACCTCTATCTGACTAAATACAATATGGTACCCCAAAAATGGGGTATAAACTCATAGAAAATCTTTGTGGCCACTAAGGCTGCATCATTTTTGATGCATGGGTATGCTTCTACCCAACCGGTGAAAACAGCAGTCAAAACTAGTACATATTTAAACTTTGCACACATTGGTAATTTTATGAAGTCACACTGTATATAACAAAATGGTCAACATGGCTTTTTAATATACTGTGTGGGAACAGTTACATATTTAGAAATATTAAATTGAAGACATGTATTACATGTTTGTAAAAGATGCTGTACAACTTTTGAGGTGTAAGAGGCATTACCAGTCAGGAAAAATCTGTCTTATTAAAGCATTTTTTCCCAGATGAGAAGGCAAATGGTAAGCCCGTGCCAATTGCAGTAAAAGAGTTTGTGATGCAACTAAGGTTCCATCTGGATGGCACCAAAGTGAGTCCAGGGAATGACAGCAGCCGTCACATCATCAGCTTGGTTCTGAAAATACACCACTTCCTGTAAAGATATAGGCACATTTTCAACTTGAAGAGGCTACAAAAAAGAAGACTGAACAGGATTTAATAAAGCAGCCTGCCTTGCCGCTCTATCAACAAAGGTATTTCCTACTGTTTCAACTGAGTTATCTGACCTATGAGCGGCACATTTAACAACAGCTATTTCCCTATGGAGAAGCAGGGTATTTAACAATTCAGTTGTAAAGACTGCATTTTTAATTTTTGTCCCTGCAGAGGTTAAATAACCCTTCTCTCCAGAGATTTTCAAAATCGTGAACCACTCCACAGGCTTATCTTGAGTCACTGTACACGATAACAAGTCATTCCCTGTGCTAGTTTACAAGCTTCAGTAATGGCTACTAATTCAGCTACTTCAGCTGAAACATTACCCAGCAGTTGTCCAGTCAGTAATACTTAATCAATACTACAGACCACAAAAGCAGCTGTCAATTTTCTGCTTTCCTTTCTGATACACAATCCATCGACGAGCAAAATTAAATCAGGGTTCTGCAGAGGAGTATCTCTGAGATCTTGTCTAGGAGGAAGCACATTAACAAAACCGCAATCATGAGGTTCACCTTCATCAGAAGTAGGGATAAGAGAGGCTGGATTCTATGGAGGGCACCTAAAAATTTGCAAGGAATGATTATTAAGTAGAGCTGGTTCATATTTGGAAAGTCTAGAGGCAAAATGATATTGTGTTTAAGTCTTTAATAACAAAGGATTAACAACATGTGAAACTGCAACAAAAGTATTATGACCCAGAGTCATGTTGACTAACTGGGAAGTTAAAGCTACAGCTCTAAGGCAAGGGGAAAGCACTGTTGCCACTGGATCAAGATTTGTACTATAATAAGCAACTGGTCTAAAGCCATAATTTCCTTTCTCTGTTAATAAACCTAATGCTGCCTTATTGCATTTACAACAGTAAAGAAAGAAAGAACACTTTTGAGTAGTCTGGCAGTCTTAATGCTGGATGATTTGAAAGAAGTGATTTTAACTGACTGAAAGCTTGTTCATGGCAGGGTTGCCATGGAGGGGCAATAGTTCTAATAAAGGTTTAATTATTTCAGCATAGTTGGATATTCACTGTCTACAGCCACCTGCTAAACCAAGAAATGCTCTGTTGTTTGAGTAGTAGGCCTTGGTGCTGTCTGTGTGACTGCAATGTGAGAGGGAAAAATGTGCTGTGCATTTTCAGAGATTAAATGTCCTAAATACTGGACTTGTGGTTGCCAGAGCTAAAGCTTAGATTGGTTTACTTTAAATCCTAACTCAGCTAGTTAACAAGAAAACAGCATCAGTTTGACAATCAGCTAAAGAATTAGATGCTATGAGAAGATCATCTACATACTGTACTAAGGCAGACCGGCAAGGTAACTTTTTTAATTTCTCTTGAAAATAAGGTGTGTGATTTTACATATTCTTTGGGTAGGCATGCCCATGTATACTGCTGTCCTCTATATGTAAACCAAACAGATACTGTCAGGGTGTATTGGGATAGAAAAGAAAGCTGAGGAAATATCAGTAACTGAAAAGATAGTAGCAGAAAGAGGAATTGAGCTAAGAATTAGTTGCAAGGTTAAGTACTATGGGAAAAGCAGGCACAACTACTGCATGCACAGCTCTCAGATCTAGGAGACATCTATAAGTGTCTTTGCCACGTTTATTTACTTGCAAAATAGTTATATTACAAGGACTTTTGGTAGGAATAATTATGCCTTGTGTCACATCCCTCCTCTGGGCCAGTAATCAAGCAGCCTCAATCATCACCATTGGCACTGGTGAGGGACATGCACTTGGAAAACAATAGATACACACACAATTTTCAGATGTAGCTCCCTGTGCCAAGTACAATTTTCCCTTAAAAGCATACAGGGAACACACTCCTGTTCTGGGGCTGGGTTTCCTTCTCTTTCCCAGACCCCAAATAAGACTCCACACTGACCACAGCTGTAGAGTTTAGTCCTCGGCCGAGTATTCCAAGCCAAGTCCTCCACTACTTTCGCTGTAAAACTACTGTTCTGTGTCCCTGCTCCAAGAAGCTGACACACATACTTTGAGATTTGATTTACACACACACACACACACACACACACACACACACACACACACACACACACACACACACACACCTGGACAAGGCTGACATCGATTTACCAGCTATGCCCCCTTTACCCAAACTATAAGGTATATACTGACACCAGAACACTCCAACGCCAGCTACTCTAAGGCTCTTACCAAGGTATCCAATTATACAGAGTAAAATTAATACTAATACATATGGTAGTGTTTGACCAATGCAGCAAGGCTTTCAGGAGCAGCCACAGTGTCAACAAATAAATAGAAGTACTCTCAAGCTTAAAATATTCTCTAAAAGATCAGCTACTAATAAAAGTTTCAGTATATCTAATAATAAACAGTAAAAGAACATGAAAATACTAAATATCTATTTACAATAAACACCTGAGTTTCAATCACAGGAAATATTAAAAATAACACAGGTACAGAAAAAACAATACTTAACTAATCTCACTATATTTTTTTGACTGAGCTAAAGAAGTATTGTCCCCTTGTTCACTTACTAGGGCAAGGCAAGATGATGTGGATGAGTGATCCTTCTTTGTCAGGTTTCACAAACAGACTTCACTGAGACTTCAACCTCATCTAGTATTAAAGCATCATTTCAGTGCGTGATTGTAGAGTTATGTCACATACATTTAGTCATGTGACCTGATTCCCTCACTACCCCCTTTACTAGAAACTGAACCAGAATGTAGCACGTGTGTCATATTACACACACAGCTTTGCTGAGATGCGTTACAGCATCTGGAAGTTGTAAAACCATTTCAAAAATGTCCACCCTTCCAGGGTATCAGTTAGTTCACCCCAAGGACAGTACAGTAGCATTTCTAGTCCTGTTTTTCACATACATTTTTATCTCTGGCTGCAATCCGAACTGTAAGATACAATCTTTATGGCCTAAACCTGGTCATTTAATTTCAGACTATTTTAAAAAGTTAGCTGGACTGAGATTAACCTCTTCTCTTCCAGTGTCCTCTGTTATAATATATTCATTTCAACATTTACAAATACAGTATGACATAAAGGTGTATTTTTTTCTGTCCAGCAGGACCCACTGTTGGTACATTTTTAACACAAGCAGCTTTACAGATAATTTTTTCAGCACAAGCACCTGTACAAATCAGTCAATGTACAAATGATATAAAATTCTTTACAAAACTCCAGCTGACTATGGTGGCATATGTTACACATCCACTGCCCTACTTCTCCTGGCCTAGCTGGCAATATCTTACAGCATTATACCTTGTTGCAGCAATTCTGAAATAAATGGTTCAATTTCTTCTTCTGCTCCTGCAGAAAGAGCATATTGTGCTACCATGGCCAGAGGTTCATGAGATTTTTAAAGTAATTTGTGCTGATGTAGCATCTCTAATAAGTCCTACCTCATTTTCATGGGTTGTCCTTAACTGTGAAGGAATTGTATTTAGTAATTGTACAGCTGATAACTGTACAGGTCCTGTGTCATTTAGGAAAGAAAGTAGCATTTCTTCATCTAAAACACCAGCAACAGGACATATATGCATGCATAATGGAGACTCATTAGGAACATTTAAATATAGTCCATCCAGTATACAGAATACTGTACATTACAACTTAAAGAGAAGATCCCTACCTACAAGATTAAGTGTGCAGAGGTTCCAGTGAGAAAAGCATGTTGGTCTGTCTATGGTCCCAACTGAATGGGAACTGAAAATGTCTCATGGTAGTATAAGGAGACTCCTGATACCCTGACGTATTGGACCGAGTTGTAGAACAAAGGGAGATTGTTGGCCATGGAAGTATTTCACATTGATTTATTAGCTCCAGTATCTGTTAGAAAGGGAATATTGCTGTCTTGAACTTTAATGTTAAAGAATCGTCCTTTCTGATGTACAGGTATGAAAGGAAATAGTTGTGATTTCTTTTCATGGCTATCCTGTTTATCTTGTTGCCAATCTGGTGTCTGCCAATGAGTGTTTAACACAAGAGGTTGTTGCATCATATTTTGGTGGACATTTTGCTGACCTCATGGTGGCAGCTGATTATCAAATGGATTGTTAGACTGCATTGGAGTGTCTACGAGTTGCAGGAAAGGACAGTTTTCCCTCCAGTGACCATTTTGGCCACAATTAAAACACTGATTTGAATTTGATCCCTGTCCCTGTCATTATGAATTTGTGTTATTACAATTCTGAGGAAATGGTCCTTGATTTTGAGAAAATCTAAATCTATTGTATCCCTCCTCTTCCTTTTCAGTTTTTTCCTCTATTTCTAGTAAACTGTTGGAGCTGTAGGTTTAATATTTTTTCTTGTTGCTCCTCTTGTCACTCTCATTTTTATGAGTAGGGGTGTCTAATAAATATTGAACCTGATTAAGTTCTCGAAACCCCAAACTTGGCCAGGTTAAACAAACCTTTTTTAGCTGGTCTCAAAATCAGCTGAGTGACTACTTGCTACTAGACTTTCAGTAGTTTCTGTATAAACTGAGAAGGATTCAAAGGCATCTGCCATGTGCCGTAAAAAAGATTCAGTTAACCTGTACTCTCTGTTAGACTGTGTTTATCTGAGACCAGTTAGGTACAGTAATACCCTGCAATAAATGAGTCTTAGCTGCCTGAAAAGCTTCTGCATGATCCTAAATACATTTAAATAGATCAGGTGGAATGGACATGTCCATCATTTCTCTGAGAACCTCTAAAGTAGGATTTTTCAACTAAACATGCGCTATTAAGATTCTTGCTCATTTTTATGAATTTGTTCTGATTGATGGGAGAAAGTCCAAAAGAGTTTGGAAATCAGCAATAGACCAAGGGCGGCCCACATTTATAGTGGTAGGTGCTGCTTCATCTCTGCTGTGTGCCGGGTTTGGGACTTGTTGCAGTGGATGTAGGTGGGTGGTTGGAGTAACAACACTATCTCCCTCTCCCTCCAAGGAGGAATCAGAATCATCTTTGTCTGTATTGAATTTATCGGGGCCAAGATAACCATCCCCGTTTGTAATTATCAGGAATTGAATAACAAATTTATGTGAACATAGCTTTTGTCATCTAGGAAAAGAAGATAAATGCTCCCTTTGTACATCACCTCAAAAAGCTAATAAACATTTGAGGTAATTTAGACCAGGTACAGTTTGAAACAGATGAAGAGGAAGAAGTTTTAGGTTGGCTAGAGGAAGGAGGCGACTGAGGAGGTTGAGTCATGTGACTAGTGGAAATGGATGACTGAAAAGGTTGCCTTCCTTGGAAAAGGTGATGGAGTAGTAATCTCTAAGGTAGAAGAATAGATAAAAGAATCTTGTTGGTCAGGGGGAGGTGGTGGTGCATAATAAGGCGGTGGTGTGGTAGGTAGAACTAAGCAGTCAATGTCAAATGACTAAGTTGTAATTGCTGTAGTTCTCCAAGGGGGATAGAGCCCATAACCATGCTGTCTCTGACAGTCAGAATGTTGTAGATGATTAACCGTCTTATTAGCTGCTTGTTACTGTGTTCTGAGTTTAGCTGTATTGTTTCAAACTACGATTTATAGAATCATTTTCTCTATCTTTAGTTTCTATCTCCAATGCATTAAAGTCTGACCAACTGCAGGGACTTTCTTACCTTTTTCGCCAAGTATTTTTTGTAAGTTTAACAGAATATTTTTTATCAAAAGTACCTGCAGGTAGAAAAGTCAATTTACCATAATTTTTTAATGAGCTCATGCCATTTGCCTGAGTAAAGTCCGCTATCTTTGCTACAGTTCTGAAAACGTATATCTTGCAGGAGTACCTTACTCCGGTTCTTTTAAAGTATCCACATTCACTTCCATTGTAAAGAAAACTTAAAATGTTAATACAAAAAATAAAAGGTATCCCACTTGCATACTAACTCACATGCATACCAAAGCTACACTTAGCTGTAGAAACTTGAAAGTCTGCCAAGACTGAAAGTGCCAAAGAGCGGTGCAGTTGTGAACTGAACTGATTCTACAGAAAATACACTAGACAGAAAACTGCAAGAGCCCAGTAAAGTGATTCTTTATAGAAGCAGCTCCATATTATGGAAGCAAAGTCTTTAAGGCAACATCTGTTAAGGTTTAACAATTTAACCATAATAAAACAAACTTCAGTCTTTGGCAGATTAAAATATAATTTATAAAAAGAAATAACACACATGTGGGAAACAGTACTCAGGAAGTCATGTCACCCCGAATAAAAAAGAATTTATAATCTTTTATAGGAATACTTTAACAAAGTAGTAAACTTACTCATACCGCTGCTAGTATCCAATAGAAAAATGCTAATACAGTTTATTCTTCAGACCATTACTAAATAACTAATAGAAATATGTCAAGTTTAGTAAAAATAGACTGCAACTTCTTATCTACATTTCTAGCTTCATATGGAATAAGTTTCTTTTACCATGTGATTTAGAAAGAATGCTGCCTCAGGCTCAGGAAATTAAACTTAACGTTCTGTACTTTTCCATGTTTCTGCTTATGCTGTTGCAACACATAAACTAACCTTTTTGGGGACACATAGACTAACCTTCTAGAACACGTGCAATTTTGTTTGTAACCCTTTACAGATAAGTTATGTGGTGATGGTATTTCTGAGTAATACAAATACTCCCCCAAAGTTACCCTAGGGACTGAAGGCATAAGCACTTAAACCATGATACAGAGAGTGTGCTGTCATTGCATTGTAACAGTGTCTCAGTAACTATGTAAATATGAATGCGTTTGAGTTGCAGATGGGCCTCAATTTCTAGCATCTTTTGACTCAGCCTCCTAACATTGAGCAGTATCATCATGATGTCTGAGTTTGAGTTTGAGATTGGTATGTAGGAATGCCCTAAAAAGGTGCTATGGAGAAGCAAAGGCTTTAGCCAATATGCAGAAGCCCTAGTATGAGAGGTGCAAACCATCCATGGTAACAAAAGAAGTCTTATCTAGGATCTTATCCCAAGACAGACAAATACTGAATCCTCCTAGGATGACATCAACTACTTAGCCAATTATCTTGTCTTGGTATCTAGATGTCATTCTTATTGAGGGAAAATACTGCTCAAGACCAGTGTTTTTTTTTTGCCTCTTAGCATATGTATAGTAAATTCCATCATGTATCCGTGGTAGTGGTGATGCGGTAGCGTTGTCGCCTCACAGCAAGACGTTGGCCCGTTAGATTCTCAGCTCGAGCGTTTTCTGTGTGGAGGCATGCGTGAATGGGCATGCCTTCGTTGAAGGTTGTGCGTCAGGGCTGGTAACTCGGCATGTAAAAATCCACTACCAAACATTAGCAGACCGGAGTTCCGCTGTGGCGACCCCTAACCAGGATAAGCCGAAAGACACAACAACAACATTGTAGCATAAGAGTGCCTCAAGTCATTTACTCCACATAGGCTATCACTAGGTCATAGCCATATTTGACTGGTTTAAGAGACCTTAAGGCCCATGTGACAACACAGATCCTGGCACTGGGCAACCAGCTCAAAGTCGCTCTGTTCTCGTCCAGTCTGGTGAATATGAAGCTTATGTACATAGAGGTGGGAGGATGGCATAATGGTTAAGGTATTTACTTTAAAAACACATGGAGCAGGGCTTGATTCTGACATAGGGTAATTGGCTAGGCTTAAAATGGCGCTAAAGGGCAGCTAGCCTAGTACTAATCTATGAACCTGTGAACAGTATAGCTGTAGGGGCGCCTACAATTAAAACATTTCCCTGTGTGGACATAGTGAGTTTTAAAGACTTGTGACTGCTTTCTTGGTGACTCTTGGGTGAGCTGTGTGAATTTTTAGTATGCGTGAGTGAAGGAGCAGCATATGTGTCACTTTGTGTACTAGAGGCTGCACATGTTATCTGCTTAGTGGTGTGATGCGAGTGATAAAATGTGGAGGTATGATGCTTACTGATAGTGGGCTAATGCAAGATTTTTCTTTTAGGCTTCTAAACTATTTACATCACTTTCAAGTTCTGCTGTTAATCGGTAGAAGTAGTGAACAGCGAGTTAGAATAAGGTAATTGCTAACACTGCCTTCAAATATCTAATGTAATCAGAGTGGCCACAGATGGGGTGAGAGCAGACAGTTGAACCATGTTGCCAGAGAGCAGATAACTGGAGCTTGTTCTAGTACTCCATTGTAGGAGGGAGACTGCTATAGAAGACCCTGAAGAATTCTGAATGAAGTAGGTTAGATACAGAATTGGATTTGCCAAGAATGATGAATAATAGTGATTTACCGAGTGACTACTATTTCGGCTAGTACTTAATGCTTGTTTAACTGCAGATGTACGCACCCAGGAATCATTGCCCCTTTGTTCCTTCCCTCAACAGAAGCAGCAAACTACCTCTATAATCCCAAGCTGTTTCCTGAGAAGAGTGTACAAAAATCTGTCCTGTCACTCAAAAACAAGGGATCTTCTTTTTATATTCTAAATGTGTATTTTGTACATCTTCTGTATCTTGGATTCTAAGAACAGGTTGGCGTCATCATTTATGAGCATTGTTCATCAGTTTTCAGCATTGTTCTTTGGGTTATGCTTGGCACAGCAAATCCTTACAGAATAACTAGACTCCGTAGTTGTTGATGTTCAGGGAAAGGGAATGTAGACATTGCCTTATGAGGACATTTGACTGTTAGCATCCTCATCCATGAAACATAACTTGTCCATTCTATACTAGACCCTGGGTTTCTTCCACAAGAATTTTCAGTCTTGCCAAAATTCCATCTCAAGTGTCATGATCCAACAGATTACCTTCCTGTGCCTCTACAGAGACAGATTTACATATTCTGCTTAAAATATGTTAGTGTCCCTTCAGTCGAATTTGACCAGGATGAAAGACTCTGCCCCACTGGAACTTAAATATGTGTTTTTGTAAAACCTCTCAGCTGTACAGATTTTTGCCTAATATTTTTGGTCCGTTTTTTCATAAAATTGTGATTTTCTGACAAATTAGTAGCAAATCATTAAAGATTGATGTTAGAAAATAATGACAGACTTTGAGTTTCAGACTTCATACCCTTCAGAAAGTTCATGCTAATGCAAAACCTGTTGTTCTATCAACGTCTAAGTTTTAACTTTGTAAGAGCAATATTTAAAAAAAAAAGTCTCTATTTTTGGCCATTGTCCCACTTTTATTTATGACTTTGTCCAGATTTCTTGCTCTAAGAGGTTGAGAAGTATGGTTCTGGTTTGTTTAGTTAGTAAATCAAAAGTGATATCCCTATAGATAAGTTAAAATCTCCTTTTTCTTGATCCCAGATAGTATATACTATTGTCTTATTAATCATCAGAGAGAAATAATGCAGCACCAGACAAATTACTCCATGTTGGGCTGTATTTTCCAAACACTAGTAATTATAAAAGAATCTTAGACAGGGAAGTGACAAGCAAATTCCATTTTGTACTCAGAAGTTCTCAGTGCTATCCCCCCACTCCTTGGACACCTGACACTTAAAAATGGACACATCTCTCAAAATGCTGTCCCCAAGCACTTAATAAATGCAAGTATTTCAGCTGATCCCCCTAAAACTATTAATAAGTATTGTTTTTAGATTAGCAACTTTGCACTTGTTAGAGACATTCACTTAGACAGTTGTAGACATGATATGACCTGAAAAAAAGTTATGTTGCTGTAGTGCTCAGTAGAGTACAGAGAGAAAGAGCATGCCTAGCTGAACCCTTGATCTCAGAGAGTGGGTCAGTTGGCCCCCCTCAAAGAATAAATCTGTATACATCTATACATCCTGATATCCTAACTGCATCTTATGAAGAGACTTTGTTTGCTGAAAGGCATTCTGCTTTTGATGTTCGCATTTGCAAACTGATTTAAGTTAAAAATTTAGAAATCAAAAGAAAGTCTGATGTGCACTGGTTGCAGGTAGGATAGTCAGAAACAAGGAGCTCTGGGTACCTTTTTGTCACTCATTTGGAAGATTAGAACTTGTCAGCAACATATAACATCTACCTTATGAGGTTTCACAAGAAGGCTTCTTGAGCTGCGTATCTATTTATAGGGAGTCATTTATTCATGGTGACTGTCGTACTTGAAAGCCCATGAAAAGCTCTTTTAAATGATGCATCAGGCTTACCTGAAGCTGGCAGCCTTCCAGAGATATCACTGACGAAGGTTGCTCTATTTTTATTTTACATTCCAGCTATTTTTAGAGCCTTCTGATGTCATACAAGGCTGAAGCTGTGTTGAACGACAATAGACAAAGCGCATCAATTTTCCCCAAGAGCTTCACTAAGCCTTCCAGTTATTTTTCCAACACAACTTTTTTTTTTGTACTCTAGTACAAAATATGTTGTTATTCCATTTGTGGTAATCTTTTGGTAATCTTGTGGAATGTGCTTAACACTACAGTGCTTAGATTAAATTCAGAACATTGTAATGTTGTCTACAGGTATATCGTCTGTTAAGCTATAACAGTCCAGTCTTTCTGTGCTATTTCTGCATAACAGAATTTACATTGTTTTTTTCTGAACTGAACCTTGAGACACCCTGTGCATGTCATAAAAAGTATTATTATGTAGTATATTAGAAACCTAGAAAAATATAAGCAACCTGTGCTTATGGATAAATACAGGCATTCATACAGTTTAACTTCTTAGCACTTTGAATGGAGATGAGTATGTCAGATATGTATGTA
>NC_056748.1:863835480-863837980 GCF_019279795.1 Protopterus annectens | reverse complement strand
TGTTTGGCAGTTGGGTTACTATTGTGGTCTCTGTTTATCTCTTGTTCTCTTCATCAAAAATGGCAGAGATTGTTTCTACCAGATTGAATATTAGTGCCTTCCTTGTGCACTTCATGCTGGAGTTGTTAAGTGTTGTTTGTCATACCTAGGAATACAATAATTTATAATAACCCTTAAGCTGCAACTCCCTTCAGGCTGTTTTATCAGGATCACGTAGTAGAATGACATCCAGCTACCTTTCATCCATGGCAGTGGTTGTGGTGGGGGGGTGACTACAAAAATGGAGAGGGAGAGTGTCATGCCATCCTCTTTGTCTGTAGTTGTCCACAGCTGGGTTTTAGTATCAGTGTAAAACTTTCAAAGAAGTCTAGACTGTCAGCTTAACCTAATTTTTTTATGTTTGTAAACAGGTCATTCCAGAGATAGAATCAAGGAAAAAAGAAAATGATGTTTGGAAATGGCAGTAATAAGGCTTAAGAAGATTTCTTTTCCTTAAAGTATTGTCAGATTGCAAAACTTTAAAAATAGTACTGATTTGGGAAGTGTCTGACAAGTTTTGGTATCACAGTTTAATAGTAGGCACCACACAAATATGCTTTTATGCAGGATTATGTAATTTAAGGATGAGAAGGTAGAGGGTTTTTAAATCTATTTTATTAGTGTGGCTATTTTGCTGTCATGTTCCAAATGAAAGCACAGTCTTGTGGAACCATGCTGCTATTTTCCAAAAGTACCCTACCGTTTTTATCTCACAACACTAGGACTGATGCTCAAGTGAAATTGGAATTTGTCGGGTAGAGGCTGTTCGCCGATGTTGTCTTCTTTTTATCCTGCCTAATGGATAGGTATCACTATGCGTTATTTTTTCTGCATTCTACTAGAATTTCTTTGTATTGAGAAGTTCATATTCCAGCACAGTAGTAGTCTAAAAACCTATGCTTTCTGCTTGGGAGCTTTCACAAGAATATAGTGGTAAACTGAAAGAAAAAGTAGGCAGACAAGTTTCCTCTCTTGAGAAATGTAAACATTGAACTTCTGTGTGAGGAACGTTGTAGAGGCCACTAGGTGTCACTGCTACACCATGTATAGTGCAGGTTACTACTTAACCTCACTAAGTGTGAGTGTGACAGTAAGTTTTAACCAGAAATATTCTGCAGACTGTGTTTGGAGCCACCACAACTGTTGCAATTATTCCAAATTCACAGCACAGAAATACAGAACCAGAAATGTTGGGTCAATTTGGGGTCCGTTATGCAATAATTATTAACCAGTTATGGGACAGCAGCTCAGCTATAGAGATCTGAGATGAAAGTAGCTTATAGACGTGTGCTTTGCTTAAGAGGGTAAGTGAGGATTGGGAGAAGATGTACAAACAAAGGAATGGCAGTCATATATGCATTCCTAGGGTAAGATATGTTGCAGGTTATAAGGAGTGGCTTTAGGTTTTTGTCTTTGTGAAGTCTCTTTGTTAGATTTTGTCTATACTTTTAGCGTTTGCAAAGTTAACCAAAATTAACCACTGATCTTATTTTGTGTTTACCTGCTTTTTTATGTCAGGAACCTCAAACAACAGTAGTTCACAACCCAGCAGATGGTATTAAGGTGAGTGCTACTGCCTTAAATATTTTTGGCAATTAAAATAATTGGAGAAACAAGCAATATAGACTTTGATGATCTGTGCTTTGTTTTTTTGTTTTGTTTTGTTTATTAATTTTTTGTAATATTAAGCATTTTCATTGCTTCTCTGAAAGCATTAGATACAAGCTGGTAGATTTTCAATGTGTGCAGCAAAAAGGAAAAGAAAAAAGCTAGTGACCTAATAGGTAACTAAATATAGAAAAACAACTTACAGTAGTTAACTGAGATAAAAAAATGAATAATTTGTTTGTTAGAAATGTATCATGTTCCTCAGATACAGTAATCAAATATAGTAAAAGTCCAGGACCATGGTAATTGGATGTAAACTTCATCATCTTGTTTTCCATTCAGTGAGCTTTTTTTCTTGAACTTAGGGAAACAACTTGTATGCGTTTAAATTTACTGATTAGTATATTAAAAAAATGTTGAGGAAAGCTCTTGCGTTGTAAGTCCTTTAAGTTGTATAGAACTTTGCAAAAGCAGGTAGTACGGTAAATAATAACAAAGTCCAACCTGAAATGCAAGATGCATTGCTGCAAGGACAAAATGTGTGCTATAATGTGGAAGGGTCAGTGTTTCTCATTGGTACAAAAGACCATAATTCCTTCACTTTTGCTTTCATGATGTTCAATGATTTCTTTGATTAAAATTTATTGGGAGTATGTTTTACTGCTCTCTTCTGTTACTTTTTTCAGCTTCCTTCTTTCTTCCTTGAGATTTACAGTTATTTTACTTTTTTCTAGTATTGCAAAACTACACAAACCTATAGTGTGCCTATTCATCAGTGTGGCTAGCAAAACTGGATTGTAGCTTGAATCTTGATTAGAAATGCAAAACTTTCTTAAATTTTCAATACCAGATA